>NC_072767.1:37000138-37300138 GCF_022539595.1 Amphiprion ocellaris
TTTTTCCTCATTTGCGCCAAAATTCATGATGATTTTTTTTTTCAAAGAAAACCTTTCTGGAGTGTTTTTCACGCCCTCCTTTACATTATTTCATCATATGGCACGTTTTTACAACATGTTTGAAAAATGGCATTTTTTTTCGACATAGTATAGTAAGGCGTTTTTTTTTGCGCCAAAATTCATGATGATTTTTTTTTCAAAGAAAACCTTTCTGGAGTGTTTTTCACGCCCTCCTTTACATTATTTCATCATATGGCACGTTTTTACAACATGTTTGAAAAATGGCATTTTTTTTCGACATAGTATAGTAAGGCGTTTTTTTTTGCGCCAAAATTCATGATGGTTTTTTTTTTCAAAGAAAACCTTTCTGGAGTGTTTTTCACGCCCTCCTTTACATTATTTCATCATATGGCACGTTTTTACAACATGTTTGAAAAATGGCATTTTTTTTCGACATAGTATAGTAAGGCGTTTTTTTTGCGCCAAAATTCATGATGGTTTTTTTTTTCAAAGAAAACCTTTCTGGAGTGTTTTTCACGCCCTCCTTTACATTATTTCATCATATGGCACGTTTTTACAACATGTTTGAAAAATGGCATTTTTTTTCGACATAGTATAGTAAGGCGTTTTTTTTGCGCCAAAATTCATGATGATTTTTTTTTCAAAGAAAACCTTTCTGGAGTGTTTTTCACGCCCTCCTTTACATTATTTCATCATATGGCACGTTTTTACAACATGTTTGAAAAATGGCATTTTTTTTCGACATAGTATAGTAAGGCGTTTTTTTTGCGCCAAAATTCATGATGGTTTTTTTTTCAAAGAAAACCTTTCTGGAGTGTTTTTCACGCCCTCCTTTACATTATTTCATCATATGGCACGTTTTTACAACATGTTTGAAAAATGGCATTTTTTTTCGACATAGTATAGTAAGGCGTTTTTTTTTGCGCCAAAATTCATGATGATTTTTTTTTCAAAGAAAACCTTTCTGGAGTGTTTTTCACGCCCTCCTTTACATTATTTCATCATATGGCACGTTTTTACAACATGTTTGAAAAATGGCATTTTTTTTCGACATAGTATAGTAAGGCGTTTTTTTTGCGCCAAAATTCATGATGGTTTTTTTTTTCAAAGAAAACCTTTCTGGAGTGTTTTTCACGCCCTCCTTTACATTATTTCATCATATGGCACGTTTTTACAACATGTTTGAAAAATGGCATTTTTTTTCGACATAGTATAGTAAGGCGTTTTTTTTTGCGCCAAAATTCATGATGATTTTTTTTTCAAAGAAAACCTTTCTGGAGTGTTTTTAACGGCCTCCTTTACATTATTTCATCCTATGGCACGTTTTTACATGTTGAAAAATCACTTTTTTTTTTCGACATAGTATAATATGGCTTTTTTTTTGCGCCAAAATTCGTGATGATTTTTTTTTTCAAAGAAAGCCTTTCTGGAGTGTTTTTCACAGCCTCCTTTACATTATTTCATCATATGGCACGTAAACTATGACGTTTTTTTCCATATTTTGGACGACATACTAAACTATGACTTTTTTTCCATATTTTGGATGACATACTAAACTATGACGTTTCTGTGACATTTTGGACCACATACTAAACTATGATTTTTTTTTTTACACACTTTGGACGACATACTAAGCTATGACGTTTTTGTGACATTTTGGACGACATACTAAACAATGACGTTTTTTTCACATTTTGGACGACATACTAAACTATGACGTTTTTATGACATTTTGAATGACATACTAAACTATGACGTTTTTTCCATATTTTGGACGACATACTAAACTATGATGTTTTATTCCATATTTTGGACGACATGCTAAACTATGACTTTTTTTCCATATTTTGAATGACATACTAAACTATGACGTTTTTTCCATATTTTGGACGACATACTAAACTATGACGTTTCAACCAAATTCTAGTCATCTTCAGGAGAGGATATCCCCTCATCTGTCATCATTCATCTCTAAAATATTCTTTAAGAACATTCACATCAAAATCAGTGAAGTTTTACTGGTATACATAAGTGGACAAAATTGTTGGTACTCCTCGGTTAATGAAAGAAAAACCCACAATGGTCACAGAAATAATTTTAATCTGACAATAGTAATAATAAATAAAAATTCTATGAAAATTAACCAATGAAATTCAGACATTGCTTTTGAACCGTGGTTCAACAGAATTATTTTAAAAAATAAACTCATGAAACAGACCTGGACAAAAATGATGGTACCCTTAACTTAATATTTTATTGCACAACCTTTTGAGGCGATCACTGCAATCAAACCATTTCTGTAACTGTAAGAAAAAAAAAAAGACAAAAACTAATATTTTCAGCTGAACTAAAGACAAACTTTGTGTTTTTTCTGCTCACATGTGTAAACTCACTCTTTCAAATAAATATCCTCCTCACCCCCTGGAAACCAGCGTTTGTCCTGTTTTTGTGTTGCTCCTCAGCGACCCTAGACAGCTGGGTCCTAATGTTTTTTGAGCAACACACCATACTATGACGTTTTTACAATGATGGTTCTACTATGGAACCAGTTTGACATGTTCAGGCGTCCTTTGTGTGAAAACTCAGAGATTTCAGGGATCAGAAGGTGGTTTTCAACTTTCTTTGTTAACTTTCTGCTTCAACTTTAAACTAAATTTCCTTCACTAACCCAGCCCTCTGGACTTCCAGTAAGCTGTGTTCCTATTGGCTGTCCAGGTGGCTGCTTGGTGTTATCAGGAACACCTGAGCAGCTTGGTGTTATCAGGAACACCTGAGCAGCTCAGTGGCTTCCTGCTGTATGTGGCTGCATTCAAACATTTCCTCTGCTTGTCTTCACCACTGAACTGGGTTTGGCTCCATTGCTTTAGTTTGTTCTTTAGGCGTTGGCTTGCGCTTCCAGTAGTAAAATCGTCTTTAATGTGTTTCTTGGTGTGTTTTAGGGCTTTGTATTGGATAGTTGTCTTGGTGAATGTGGTTCTTTAGCCACAGTTAGCACATGGTGCTACTGTGTGCAGTGATTAGTGGATTTGCTGCAGCTGAGTTGTGTCTTTATCTTGGCTGTAGTGAGTCTTTAGAGGTTTTTGGTCAGACACATTCTGTATTCTTGTTTGAGAACCAGCGTTGGTTGTCCAGAAGGTAAGAGTTCCTGTCCTGATTCTCTGTTCTCAGAGGTTCTCTGGTAGGCTGCAGGAGACTTTAGCGTTTGGGTTGTGCTAGTTTGGTTTTTGTATGGTTTCATCTGGACGACTATCTTGAGGCCCCTCCATGTGGTTTAGTGAGGTTTTCTGGAACAGTTCTACAAAGCAACCTGCAGCAGAAGAGACTTTGAGAGTTTTTAGGAAGTTCTGGAGACCAGACTTTAGAGCAGCAGAAACATTTGTCAGCAGTTTGAGCAGGAGAAGGTGAGCTTCAGAGTAGAAATGAGATGGAAACCTTCTTGACCCGTGTGGTGAGGTCCTGTACCAAGAGTTTGAGCAGGTTGTGAAGAGTCTGTAGTTCTTTGGTCTGAAAGCATAAGAAGAGTCGACTCGTTAAAGGAGGAAACAGGAGATATTGTTGCTTCTTCTGTCGCTCTGCAGTTTCCAGTTTCCTTAGACTGAATATCAAGTTTATATTTTAAATGATTTCCCATGTGAGCCCAAGAAGACTTCAATAAACTCCCTCCATCCCCTGGACACAACATATTTTATTACAATGTTAAATCTTTTTTTGTTGTTAAATATATTTTTGAGTTGTAATCATAGTTTTAGCATAGTTTTTTCTTTTTGCTTGTTTAGTTTTGTCATCTGTGTGAAAGGTGCTAAACAAATAAAGTTGAATTGATAAACTGAATAATTGACTAACTCATGATTGTGACAACAGAAGTATTTTCGTTGTGATTTAAGGGTTTGTTGATTTTTAAGGTTGGGGTTAAAATCTTGACAGAAAAAAAGATTAAAGAAATAAACTACATTAAAAAAGCAATTAAATCAAAGGAAAAACATTTAATACAATAAAACTTTTAAAAAGAAAATTAAACATTAAATACAATTATATTAAACAGACAAAATATTGAATAAGATAATTAAACAGAAGATCCAAAACATGTAATTATGAAATTAAACAAAAAAATTTTAAACAAAAATATTAAATATTAAAGATGAAATATTTTAGATAATTAAACATTTAAAAAATACAATTAAACAAGAATATTAAACATTTAAAGAAATCCAAAACATTTAATTAGATTATTAAACCTTTAAAAAGACAAAACATTTAATTAAAAAATTAAATGTTTAACTAGAAAATTAAATCTTAAAGACAATAAAAGTTTAAATAGGAATTGAACAGAAAATACAATGAAGCATTTAAAAAGAAAATTAAACATTAAAAGGTGATAAAACATTTAAAAAGAAATACCTTAAAGATTTAATCGAAAAATTAAACATTGGGAAAGAAAAGGAAATTTTTTCAAATAAGTCGATAAAACATTTGAAAAAACAATTAAATATCAAAAAGACAAAACATTTTGAAATCAAACCAGACATTAGAAAAGAATAAAAGGTGAGAAAAGAGCAAAACTAAACATTTAAGAAGAATCAAACTAAAGACAAAACATTTGAAAAGACACCAGTTAGACTTTAGAAGATCAAAATAAACAGAAGAGACAATAAAATGATCAAAAAGAGCAAAAACAGATAAAGGTCTTACAGTGTTTTCTACTCTGAAATGAAAACATCAAGTTGTTTCTTCAAACATTTCCTCTTTCTGTGTTCTTGGTTTGATTGTGGACAGATTTACTAAGAACTCATTTCAGAAAACTGCTTTCCAGATAAAGTTTACTAGTAGTTGAAGGCATTGATCAAACTAATGTTACCTTCTGATCTCCACAAACTTTACTGTTCAGTGAAGAGAATCAAAGTTTGTTGAGGATTTCTAAAAAACCCACAGGTGAATGTCTGAGAAGAACTAAGATGGATGGTCTAAATGTGAAATCAAGACTCATGGTCACAAGTTTTAAGGCTTCTGTTAACCAGAAAGTTCAAACTAACAGAGAAGTACTGAGAAACTTTTAAGATTTCAGTCCTCAGACTGTCTGAAGGTTCAAACTAACAGAGAAGTACTGAGAAACTTTTAAGATTTCAGTCCTCAGGCTGTCTGAAGGTTCAGACTAACAGAGAACTACTCAAGAACTTCTAGGATTTCAGTCCTCAGACTGTCTGAAGGTTCAAACTAACAGAGAACTACTGAGGAACTTCGAAGATATCAGTCCTTGGACTGTGTGAAAGTTCAATCCAACAGAGAACTACTGTGGGACTTAGAAAATTTCAGCCCTCAGACTGTGTGAAAGCTCAGGTCCTGAGGACTCGGGAGGTGTGGAGGCTTGGAAAGTCTTGGAACTGAAGGTTCAACCCTCCAGCACAAAGGCCGAAGTCCAACCTCCTGAGAAAAACGGTCGAGTCGAGACTCGAGTAAAAAAAAAACTCGAAAACGACAAAAAATAGATGATAAATGCGCAAAAAAAAGAAGAATTAGTATCTGAGCGAGTAGCTCAGGGGGATAAGAAGAGGACTCGAGAGTGGAGGGTCGCAGGTTCAAGACCCACCACCGGCTCTTTTCTTTCTTTGTCTTTGTCAGGATTTTGAGAAAACTTAAGAAGTGTCTGGTCTTGAACCAGCGACCTGCAGCTCCATAGGCAAATCCTTAACTCACTGAGCTACAGATCAGATACAAAGAAATGATTTCGTCGTCCCTTTGGCATCGTAGTTCCTCAAGTGACCACATGGGCGGAGCCAAGGCGGAGCCTGGGTGGAGTCAGGGCGGAGAGTGGGCGGAGAGTGGGCGGAGAGGTGGGTGGCGGCCTCCCCCCTCTACTCCCCCGCCTCCCCCCACCACCCACCACGAGTTCTTCGAGTCTCCACGAGTTCTTCGAGTCTCCACGGGTTTTCCCCAGTTTCTGGAGGTTCCACCAGGTCGGAGGCACAACAACTTGTCATGAAGAGGTGTTGAAGTCAGCCAGGATGGACTGACTTTTTACAGCCACTGGAAGGAAGACCACTAGAAGAACAGGTCTTTAACCACCATCCAGAAAATCCATGGAGTTGGTCAACTTTTATCAACCTCCATCCACATGTTCAACTTCATACCTTTGAGATTTTTAGCACCACAAACCTTTAGTATCACACTTTATTATCATTTATTAGGACTTTAATGGAACCCACCAGCAGATTTACTTTTTCTTGACAAACTTTATTCTTGTCGTCGTGGGACTGCAGTATTTAAAACTCTTCCTTCTATTTGACCTCATGTTTATTAGTTTTAGTGGAAGTTATTTTAGTTTTCGATTAGTCTCTTAAAAACCAAATAATAAATTGGATTAGTCAAGATGTTTAAATTTCTTACGTTGTCATATTTTAAATATGACAAAAAAAAAAGCGTCTTGAGACAATTTGACCTGTAACTGGCGTTATATAAATAAAATTGAATTAAAACTGTATGTATCTTGTAATGTTGGAGTAATTCAGCCATATATGTTGGAAAACACATTTTCTTTGTCCATTAATCTGTTGATTGTTTTCTCCACTAATTCATTTCTTGTTTTGGTTTATAAAATGTCAAACCCAAGTATATTCAGTTTACTGTCATAAAAACCAAACAGATTTACATTCATGATGCAGGAATCAGACAGTTTTTCACTTTTTATCTTAGTTTAGTCAGAAAGATAGTTGATAATGTGTGAATTGTTGCAGCTTGTGAGCCGTAAAAGGTTTTAATCTTTGGGGCCGAGTGTCAGAAAACATTTAGAAACCAACATCAACAAAACATTCAACAAAGATTTGAACATCATTAAAGGGAAATCCAACGTTTGCATGACAATGTCTAATTAAAGTACATTTATTTCCAACGTAAATGTGTGATATTCATCCTCTGGAGCTTTCTCTTCACATCGTCTTCCACCTGGACTGGTTTGGTCGGGAGCATGTGCAACAAACATTTGAAAAACTGCACTTTAACATCAATGAATGACACTGAAGTTTAATCTCTACATAAATGAGACTGAGTCTGGATGTGCTGCTCTGTCATTAACTCCTAAGTTTAGGGAAAGTTCAAACAAAAGAGGACAGTTCAGATCAGACTTGAGAATGAGCTGATTTTGAACAAACATCTCAGACTTTCTGAGCTTCAGCACCTATAGCAAGATATTTTAACAACAAGCAACTCAAGAGATCCAGAAGTTGGAGAGAGTTAGCTTTAGCTGAGCCAAAGAACATGTGGGACGCTAACCTAGCAAACATTTCAGACTTTTCTCTATGAATTCTGAGAAATAATTTCCTATTTAATGACAGAGCTACTCATCTTACCTCAGTCTCATTAAAACAGACTCTAATTCAGTGTCATCCATCCATATTAAAGTGCAGTTACCCAAAATGTTTGCTGCATGAGCTCCAACAAAACCTGTCCAGGTAGAAGGCCACTTTGACAAACAGAAAGTGGAAGATTCCAAGCAGATTTATAGAAGGGGGAACTGGACTGTACTAAGTGTGGTCGAGTATAGACGGGTGTTTTGTAGGTTTTTAAGGCTGATAATGATTATTAGTGAGACATTTGGAGTAGACATTAATTTGCAGTAAATTAAAGTATTTAAAATCTTGGAGTTAAACTTAGAAGAACACAAACTCTAAGAGAAATCTTTGTTGATACGTTTTTGTTTTGTTTCCAGATGTTAAGTTAAAGGAGTTTTATTCGTGACGTATAACCAATCAAATCACTCCAGAAGACAGAGCGACCACGGGTAGATAAAGGTTCAGAGCCAAAGTAGCACCATTTTTAAATGTATTTATTACTGTAAATCAGTAAAAAATAAAATACTGATAATCAGTAAATCAGTCAGCCCACAATTACTACAATTCTACAATGTATGTCTCTTTCCTTTGACTTATTTGTACAATATACGATGTATATGATGGCATTTTTTCATACCAAAGGCTATACTATGATTTTTTCTAAGAGACATACGATGCTACTCTGGTTGTTCTGGCTCTGGGCTGCTGCACTCCTCCTCTGTTGTTTTCTGCATTGTACTCGGCTGCATGCCTCCGTCCATCCGGCCTCCGTCATTTGTATACGAGAATGACTTAATAGTATTTGCAGCAGCATTTGTCAAGTACTTTTTTCACTTTATGATCTTTGCAGCAGAGTCCAGAGGGAAGAAGTGGTGAAAGAATATTCTACACAAGTCAATTCTATACAGGTCCTCCTTGTTCAGTGTCTGCTGGAGTGTGTATCTACAGATGTTCGCATCGGAATTACTGAGATTCATCAGGACAGCCCTAGGGGTGATCCTTGCATTCTTCAGGGGTCGCCTTTGGCTTCCTTCCACGACCTTTTAGATTGCACACACTATAAAATTCCTGGTACTTTTGATGATGCTTTGCACAGTGGCCACTGGCACTTCATAACACTTTGATATGGCTTTATAGACTTCCTACATCTTGTGAGCAGCCACAATGTGCAGGTCTCAAACAGCGACGGAGCATAGTTGTAGTCTTACACGGCTCCTCGGTTTTAGCCATGACTGAGTAAACAAGTATGGCCTTAGCTGCTGTCAATGAGAACGCTGTCAAACATGGGACAAATTACCCAGACCATGTGGAATGGCATACAAGTCTGCGTTTTCTCAGAAATTGGCAACAATTAGAAGAATTAATGTTCACAAAGTTTTTTTTAGTTTTTTTTTTTAAGTAGACATGTAGAAGCATCTCAAACACAAGGACTTCCTGTCTTTTGTAATTTATGTTATCTCCAGCCTGAAGAAACCTATTGAGTCGACTAGAAATTCACTTCAGATCAAAACTTGAATAATTTTGGACCTACCTTCATACCATTTTTTTGGATTAATCTGCAACTAGAGTTACTGGTGTCGAAATTTAACCTCTATTTATGGTATGAGAGGTGATTCAAACTTGGAAAATCGAAAACAAACACTTACAGAAAGTGAGACGAGAAAAAGATAAAACTAGTTATTATAAACCAAGCGTCGGCTATAACCACTGCGTTCCAGATATGACCTGTGACACATCTCAGATCAAATGTGACTAAAGTAAAACCATCCAAACAACTAAAAGCAAGAGTAAAACGAAAGTCCCTTCCAGCATGAACGCGGCGCTGCATGAAGAGAAATGTTATTCTTAGAGCAGCACTGACAGCACACTGTATGTGACGGTGGGCTGTGGGCTTTTAAGTGGTGAACACATGGAAGAAAAGATGACTGAGAGAAACCAAAATTAAATAGATCATAGTTTAATGCTGAAGATAAACCCACACTCCCAACCTCTGTTAACCCTTGCTTCAAGTCTGTCATGTCAGTAGCTTTTGTAATTACGGCACAATATGGTACTTTTCCACGCACACACACTCACCCACACACACACCTTTATGTTTATTTAATATTATAATCCGCAAATTTATATTCTTTCGTCTCATAATTCTATGTCACTACGTAGTTAAATATGTACACACTGATGCGGCAGAGTCCATTCTCTTTTCCTTCCAAAGGTAAATTTAAATTCATGGTGAAAAAAAAAGTTCTCAGGTCCTAAATAAATTCAATTTTAGTTTCTTAGACTGCAAGCTCCAAACAGCCTGAAACATGGCTGTACAGTGTCAGTCGGTGGCTCATTTTAACCCTTCCTCCTTCCTTGAGAGTGTTTTTGTCTCTCCGAGCTTCATCCTGACTCCTATGGAAAAGCCGGAGGGAGGATTTGGCAAAAGGCCGGCGTATCATCAAAACCAGTAGTAGTAGATAGAGGAGTTCTTACAGCAGAAACTGTCCTTTAGTGCACAACAGTCCTGAGAAAAAGTTCATAAAGTCGAAGGAGACAAAGTTCCAACTCTTCAAATCCTGTGATTTCTTTTGGAGAACCACTCCGGTCTTGACAAAAAGAAATGTAGTCTTTGTTCCACCCTGTCGGTTCTTTTCCTCATTCTCCATTTCCTTTAGAACCTGATCTGTTTGGTCACTCGCCTCCTCCTCTCCAGGCTTGCGGAGGAAAGTCCTAGCTCTTTCATCACTCTATCCCCTTCCTTCTTCTTAGGGATGTGGGAGGTTCATTCGGTCCTCTATTAGAGTGTTGTCAGGGCCCTGCGCCTCCATGCACTGCTTTACAGTCGCTATGACTCCAGACAGACGCCTGTCCAGGGCTGCGAGGTGCGTCTCAGCCAGCACCGGATGGATAGGATCGAACGCCAGAGCTTGCCGCATGGCTGCACTCAGAGCTCCACTTCTCAGTAGGTTCAACCTGTTCCAAGTGGACACGCGAATCCTGACGGAGAGAGAAAGAACCAGAAATAACAGCATGAAAGGAATCTGATCAGGATAAAACAGAGAGTTCATTTCCTGACTTACATGCAGCACTGGTAGAGTGGTGCGAGGATACTTCGCTCATCCAACGCCGCGTTCCCAAAGCTGCACAGACACAAAATGAAATCACAATTAAAAACTAAAGCAAGGCATTTAAAGTCAGAGGCCTGTCTGCACTACAATTTCAAGAAAAATGCATCTGCCACACTCGACCAGCCATAGCACACACAATCTTTACAACACATAAGTCTACTGAAGCACAAGAGTTCCTCTCTGATTTGCCCAAAGTTACAACAGATCTTGTATTTTGTAGCTGTTTCTCTGTTTCCTGCTGTGCAACGCTAACGTGTCTTCAGGCAGAAAATTAAGATGACGAACATCCAAGAAAAGCAGGAAATCATATTTGGTGCAAACAGTCGACAAGATGAGTAAGTAAGTAAGTAAACTTTATTTCTGTAGCATTTTTCACAGAAAAGATTCACAAAGTGCTCTACAATAGAATACAAAATGACAATAATAAAAACAACACATAAATAAACATAACATGATACTAAAATACAGTCACTGACCATCTAGTCAACCAAAAGCTTTTTCAGCTGACTTTTAAAAGAGTCAACTGAATCAGCCAGACGCAAGGACCGCGGTAAAGCATTCCACAAACGCGGAGCAACAGACTGAAACGCCAAATCACCTCTAGCTTTGTAGCGAGTTTTTGGTACCGTCAAAAACTTTTGCTCAGAAGATCTGAGTGACCGACGAGAAGCGTATGGAATTAAAAGATCACAAATGTATTGTGGAGCTTGTCCATATAATGCTCTAAAACTAATGATAAAATGATATAATAAAATTTTAAAATCAATCCGGAATTTAACAGGTAGCCACTGTAAGGCAGATAAAATTGGAGTCAGATGATCGAACTTACGAGCTCCTGTTAAAAGCCTCGCTGCAGCATTCTGAACAAGTTGTAGACAGTTCCAAGAGCTCTTATTCAGACACATAAAAAGAGTTGCAGTAATCTAATCGCGAGGGAATAAAAGCGCGGAAGAAATTACTCATTCCTTCTACAGGAACTTTTAGGATTTAAAGCAATATATAACAGACTGCTGAGTCGAAATGTGTCCTAAAGGGTTTACTGTGAAGCAAGATTAGCAAGGTATGCTGAGCCTGAATCCTGAGTTTTTAATGTTGCAAAAGGTTTCCCTCTTTAACCTGCTAGATCACCATCGTAAACTTGCTTCGGAGGAGGTTCTGTTCAGAGTTTGGGATTTAAATCAGCTATAAGAAGCATCTCCCTTTTCCAATGTGTGTCATTTGTGAGCAGGAATGACTTAATAGTATTTGCAGCAGCATTTGTCAAGTACTTTTTTTCCACTTTATGGTCTTTGCAGTAGAACCCAGAGAAAGAAGTGGTGAAAAAATATGCTCCTCAACAATTAAAGAGTGTGGAAAACAGTCACTCACAAAATGTTGTTCCACGCTACAGAGACAAACATGGAAAGAAACTGTGATTTTCTGGGTGAAAAAATGATATAAGGAACCTTATTCTGTACAAGCACATTCTGTTCTTACCGGACACGCCACAGAATACTGTGAGTTTCATAAAAGTTTCAATGTTTCGGTACACGTCCCACGTCAAACACCTAATTGGTATTTCTGCTAATTTTCTGTGAGCAATGCTTGATTTTCTGCAGACGGAACATGTTCTGTCTGTGAACCTGTGCAGATGTACGTTGTGAATACTGCACGGCTTCATGCAGTGTCAAAATGACAATGTGTGGGATGCCACAGGAACCCACATGTGCTCAACTGGTGATGCAGAAAACGCACAAATACATTTCTATGTTTGGTCCTGATTCACTGCTAAGTCTGTTTTACACTGCAGCTAATAGAAGACAGATTATAAAGCAGATTACTGGCATTTATTAAAGAGAATATTTGTACAAAAACTAAAGTGATTTACTTCATTATGGGATAGCGTCAGGCCTGAATGCACTTTTCCAATCTTGTGTTTAAATGAAGTTTGCTCTGAATCATGTTCACTGACTTCCTAAACATGTTGAGGATTTTGTATGTATGAGTCAAACTGGGTACTAGAGTTGAGGTCAACCAATCTCTTGACCACATTGAGAAAGTCTTATTTCACAATCGACCTCAATTTTACTCATCTCGGTCTAAGACAGAGGACTCTGTTTTATTTCAAGCCTGGTCAGGAACACAACTGTCTGCATATTGTGTTTGTTAGCTACATCCGAATGACTGGATGCAGAACTTCCTGCTTCAAATGCAAGCAAAAAGCCGACTCTTTCCACTTAGTGGAAATTTTGTTACTGTTAGCGGTTGTCATGCTGCCTTGGTCTCAAACCCTCAAAGTTTTGGTCTAGTCTTATCTTTTCATCTTCATCTAAATGGGAGAACATATTAAGAGACTGCCATTTTTGTAAAATAGTGCCAAGGCACAAACAATGAATTCAGACACGCACCAGTAAGGAAGAATTAATGGCTATATGAGATAAAAACATAATTTCACAATGCTTAAAAGTGTAGGAATTGGCACTGGGAACAAAAAAAAAAACATTAAATAAAAAATATATACAATTTAAAAATAATGACAGAGCAGCAATTAAACCTTAGAAAAACTAAAATATTGTCGAAGTATATTCCAAGCACGAGGGTCACAAAGTAACAAAAACTCTGTATGACTTTTAATCCTCTGAAGTACAATATGGCTCAAAATTGACCCAGGTCCAATGGAAAATGGGCATCTCCTGATGCACTCTGCGCATCCAAGGGTTAAAAGAAATAACAAATGCTGATCTATCCACATTCACAGGGCTGACAAGCATGTTTTTATACACCGTAGTGCATCTCAAAAAAATCATAATCTCACATAAATACCACAGACTTTTTTAAGCTGTACTCCTTAATTATCAAAATTAAAACAGAAAGTGCTCGAACAATCTTACTTTCCATGTAATGCAGCTAAAATATATACCGTAATTTCCAGACTATAAGCCGCTGCTTTGTTCACACGCCTTAAACCCTGCGGCTTAAACAACGATGCGGCTTATTTATAGTTTTTTACGGGCGAGCTTCATGCCGTCAATACGTTTAACCTCGTCACATCAGACCAGTGAAATTAAAGAACAGGTCACAGTGAACCAGTGAAACTTCGAATTAAATCGAACGCACTCACACTAAATTCTTCAGATCGGTCATTCTGCGCTTCATGCACACACCCTCATCATGGAAAACACACGAAGAAATGCATATGAAGCAGCTTTTAAGCTAAAGGCATCGATCTGCCTGTTGAAGAAGGAAACAGCTGCTGCACGTCAGCTTGGCATCAACGAATCAATGGTGAGACGTTGGAGTCAGCAGCGTGAACTGACTGCGTTTTACTGCCGTGTTACAGGTACCGTTCGGAAAAAAGCATTTATTTAATAAAAAGTAAAAAAAACAAAACTTTCTGTGTAAATATCTCATGTTACAACATGGACACCTGTGGCTTATAGTCAGGTGCGGCTTGTATATGTACAAAACTTTTTTTCCTTTTTAAATTTAGTGGGTGCGGCTTATATTCAGGTGCGCTCAACAGTCCGGAAATTACGGTACAATTTTCACTGCCTTTACTAACTGATGGAAAATATCAAACTTTTTCTGCTTTTTTGAGATGCGCTAGTAGTAGCATAGCAGTCAGTGTCAAAGCTTTTTAATTGCGAACAAACTTTTTTGCTCATCTCTACTGGGACTTTGGACCAACCTGCTTTGGTCTCCATGTTGGAAACTTTCCATTCCATTGATCTGGTTTTCAGTTCCTTCATCTGTTTCTCAGTTGGATTCAAGCCTGGACTCTGGCTTTGATGTAAGTCTCAGATTATTACTGGGAGGTCCAAATCTGCCTGAGGTCAAGTCTTTCGGTTGCCTGATGTTTTCCTCCAAAATCTAAATGTCGTCCTCTTTTCTCATAATGCCCTTCACCTTGACAAGGTTGTCTGGATTATGCGCTGAAAATCACCTGCAAACTTTACATTCCCAACACCATGTTTGACTGTGAGGATGGTGTTCTTGGAGTTGAATACTTCTCTTTTCTTCCACCAAACAAAAGCCACGTCTGTGTTGAAATGACTAAATTTTTTTAAATCTCATCCGACTACAGAACTGATGACTCAAAGTGTAATATTCTGTCCAGGTGAGCCTTTGCAAATGTTAGTCCTCCTTGTTCCGTGTCTAGCTAGAGATGTTTGTATCGGAATTACTGAGATTTGTCAGGACAGCCTTAGGGGTGATTTGCTACTTGCTTCGGAGGAGGTTCTGTTCAGAGTTTCGGATTTGAATCAGTTATAAGAAGCATCTCCCCTTGCCAATTTGTGTGCAAGAATGACTTCACAGTATTTGCAGCAGCATTTATCAAGTACTTTTTTCCACTTTATGATCTTTGCAGTAGAGCCCAGAGGGAAGAAGTGGTGAAAAAATATGCTCCTCAACAATTTAATGCGCTAGTAGTAAGCATAGCTATTTCCCGTAAAATAAGGCTGCACTAGAAGCACGACAGCCTGACTGAAGGAATTAATTCCTGTACAAACTGACCCAACTTAGATTGTAGAGAGACTGATAACGGTTGTGTTTGTTCTTGTTTTTTTTTTTTAAATAAAGGTCTAATGCTAGTAAAATGTGACTACAACAGGCAGGAATCTCTGCTAGATTAGAAAGTGTGAAAGAATCTGCCGCTTCTCCTACTCGGATAAGGATTCGTGATTGAGACGGGAATGTCAACAACAACAACAAAAAAAAACAGCCCAACTAATAACATGAAGCTGGTAAGATCTTCCAATATGCACAAAATAAAGCTGATGTGCTTCATAAAAGATGATACACAAAAATCAGAAGTTCAGTCGGACATTTGTTATTCCCAGCAAAGGGTTAGTTTATCACCACATTTAACCTCATCCTGTCAACTGTGAAGAAAATGTTGCTCAGAAAGTTTTTCCATTGTTGGGTTTTGATCAGCAAGTACAACCCAACTTCAAAGAGGGATTAACAGCTCGGCGTCCTCACTTTGTGAAGTGGGTGTTCACCATGAGTCAGTCAATGGTGAGTTCTTGAAAAAACTTTTTTTTTTTTTTTTTTTTAAAAATAGATGGGCACAGTGGAAAATGTCAAACTAATTGAAGATGAAAATAAAAGTAAGACTTCAAATGTAAGATATAAAAGTGAACTTTTCAAAAACAGATCAGACTGTGGTAGTAGTGTGATTAAAGTACAGAATTTTCCAGTAAGTCTGAGTTACTGATTTATTTCTCTTGGTGATGTCGTGGGAAGTATAGACTCCGATTTCACTCAGGATTTCCTGTAAACGGATAATGTTCTCCCTTTTTTTTTAACGGAAGTGGTTTAATGAGTTGCTACACTGTGTCCGCATGAGCTATTTATTACTCCTGACATTTAAATTTTTGAGCTTTGGATCAACGTTTTCCATGGGGGGGAAAAAAAATCCAAGAGGGTGTGGCCCTCAAGTTAATGGTTGTATTTTTGTTAAAATCCTTCTTTGCATATCACGCACCTCTTTGCGTTGTCGAGCAGGATGAGCATGCTGGCGCCTCCGTCGTCCTGGAAACTCTCGTAGTGATGTCGATCAGCGTTGCCGATGAGATAATCAAATATAGCTGTGTCGATGACGTCCAGCAGCCTCGGTCCTGCGTCGTATGGAGGCATTTTCTTCACCGCCTCGCAGTAGCTTTCATCATACTCCCACCTGGATGATGAACACAAATAATCCTCAGAAACTGATCAACATCCACATTGTCTACAATAAACACCAGAGACAGACCAATTATTGGTCCGGCTGATTATCATCGCTGCTATTTGACATTTTTCTGATTATCGGTATCAGTATTTTTATTGACCGATCATTGATCAATTCTCTCTCTGTTGTCACTCTGTGATCTCAGAACTGTCTCTAAAGCAGACACTGCGAAAACTGAACAAAAAGCACAAACCGTTGCCATAAACCAGGAAATGAGCTTCTCTCACACTGGCTAATGCTATGCTAACTGCTCGCGGATAAGTCAAAAGGCAGCCACAGATTAACCTGAAGCAGAGTCTGGAAAACAATAATTATTTAAGATATGAACTATATTGGGTAACGACAGTGATAGAGCAATGAAAGGTTAAGAAAATAGAGACAAACAAAGTGATCAATCTCAACTGATCGCACACAACCAGAGGAGAGCATCTTAATTTAATCACTCCCATTTCCATTTAGCCATAGTCACCGTTATTAATGAAGAAGCCTAGTTATGAAGGCCAGGTTCCATGCTATCATATGCTGTTAAAACATGACATTTAATGCAAACTGGTTCCAAATACTGGCTATCTGCCTTTCTTGATTGTCTATAATCGGCATTGGCCCTAAAATAACAAAGAAAACAAAACAACAACATATTGGTCAGTCCCTAAGAAATACTTATTCAAACAGAAATTCTCAAAAGCTCAAAAGACAAAATCATGCATGTGGTATTAGTTAAATGTAGCCAGAGTTACTGAAAATGCACTGAACACCTCAGTTCATTTTAATATCACACTCCAGATCATTTTGGTTAAGTGGAAAATTCAATTTGATGCTTGCCTGAAATGCAACTGCAGCTTTTTCCGTTAATTTACAGATTTTAATTTATTTTTATTCTTTGTAAAGTCACTGAAAAAGCATTAAATTTACATGCTGATTCATCATTACTTTTGAGATCACACCTACTCAGCTCTAACTCAGCAGGTGCACCATTCTCACTGACAAGAAGCTCAATCACTTTTTAAGGGACTGTTCTGCCAAAATTCTCTCTTTAGTTATTCTGTGAAGTCAGCTTCTGCTTAATATTTAAAGACCAGTGAGAACAAATTGTCATGATGAAGGCAAATTTCTCTCTGATGATGTCAGTGTAATGGCTGGTGGTCTCCTTCATCTACATGAAAGCCTCTGCGTTCACATTAGAGAGTCGCTTTCAGCTGAATTTTGATAACGCAGGAAAAGAGCTGCAGAAAAACCGGACCAGAAATGAGAAGCAGAGTGAGGAGCAAGAGAGAAACCAGAACCATAATAGGAAGAAAAATATGTTCATGTATATTTAGCAGGAAAACACACAGACATGTTTATGCAAATAAATACATACCTGGAAGTAAAAAGCAACTGGTAATGTCTTATATTTTATATATTTTGGAAAGTTTCAATGAAAGAGGAAAATAATTTAGTGCTAATTATGAGGAAAATAGAAAAGTCCTGTCAAATCAAGAAACTATTTATTTACTGTTTTTTTATTTACTGTTTTTAATTTATTACTGAAAGCTTTATTCTTTCTGTGTTGAACAGCTGCTTTGCCTGCAGATAGGACAAGATGATTAACGCTGTAAGATCCAAATCTAGAAAAAAATGAGCAAACCCCCCCCCCAAAAAAATAATAATTAAAAAAAAAAAAAATAATATTATTATTATATAAACCCAAATATAGAAGAAAATGAGCAAAAAAACAAAAAGAAAAAAAATAGAAAACAAATACAGAAAAAAAAATGCAAAAATAATATATATAAAATCGAAAATAATATATGTTGTATTTCTGCAGCAGTGGGTTTTGTAGGGTTAAACTCATTTATTTTCGATTCAATGTCAATTTTTGCTTGCAAGAAGTATTTAAAAAAAGATAACTGAGGTAAAACTATTATGACGCCACATTTCTGTTTTCACAATGCTGCACTCACCATCATTTAACTGTACTCTAATAAACACAGCCCCCCTTCAGCACCATAATATTTCACATCACAGGGCTGTCATTATTATGTGCAAACAACTTACAATGCATCATGAGTTGTGGTACTTTACATGCAATATTCATATTTAAAACATTCCATATATGCTGCATTTCGTTATAGAAATGTCGCATAAAAAATATGTTTTTGGTATCGTGAAGTCTGACCGCTACAGAAATTTGAGACTTCTGCAGACGAAAAGCGTTATGTTCCAACAGAAATAAGGAGCATCAATTTAACGCAATTATTTTTCAATGTGATGGCTAATTGTTACATTTTTACCAGCAAGCATTTTATAGAATTTGTGAAGATTATAAACCCATAAATTAAATGTGTACACAGTGATATTCCTTTTGAAAAATAAGCTTTTCCACTATTTTGAACACCAATGAAGACCAAAGCACAATTGACTAATTAAATGCCCAAATGATAAAAAAGAAAACAAATAGAAATGAATAAAGTCTAGGGTGAACAAAGATTAGCAGTCAAGCCTGGACAGAAGCAATCCTCAGTCCTCTCACTTCTGAATCATCTAATCAAAGCATGTAATCTGACCAAAATACCACAAGAGCAAACATCCTTTGCAGAGTGCATACTCATTAAATTATTCATACTGCATTTAACTTTTACACTTGGAGTTCTCTTGATTCGTGAACATGAGGAGGAGAAACTTAACTCCTATGAATTCAGAAACAAAATATGAAAGTAAAATATTTCACTGCTATAAATTCGGTGGTATTTCATTGTTAAAAGGAAGTGTTTAGTAGCTCGTCAGTTCAAACTGTTACAGCTTCTATTTGTATTCAGATTAATATTTACTCTGTGGCCAATAATGACGCGACAAACTCTAATCACTCAAATATCTAAACGACATCTGACACGCTCGCCCACCTCCCCCCTCCGACGCATTAGTCGTCCCACCACAGTCACCGTTTCTCAGAATATAGGAGGAGGTGGAACATCATAAGTATCGATGTTTGGAAAATACAGATCAGTCTGATTAAAACCACTGACCTTAAATGCCTCCATTATGGAAGAGATGCTGCATCAACACATTTGCATTTCCCCTCTAAATCAGGGTTTCTGCAGAAACCAGCCAGTCCGATTTAAGGTTTTTTAATGCCATTTTAATGCTATACTGTAAAAATTTTGATGCCATGACCGTGAACACAACAAATTACACAAGTTTGGTTTTTTTTGTAAAAGACTATTTCTGAATCCGGAAACCACTCCTGACCACCCATGGTGCATTTTTATTTAGTTTGGCAGTGTTCGGAAGTTAACAGTTTATGGAAGAACATTTCCAGTATTTTATCCGATGTAATGGAGAGAACTGTTCCTTGTTCACCGTCTTTACTATTACTTAATGACATTTCTTCTCTGAAATTAACATTAAATAACAGCCGTCTTCTGTTGGCTGGGCTTACAGCAGTGAAGAGGATGATAGCTTGCCGCTGGAAAACCCCACATATACTGTCAACCAAGGAATGGCTTTCTTATTAGAAGGACATTGCACAGCTGGAGCTGACCACAGCATGATTACACTCAGCTAAAATAGAAAATATCAACTGTTGGTCAAACCTGGTGAAAACAATTGAGAGCTTATTGTAAGAACTATACTCCAATTCTCATTTCTGGCTGTACAGTAAATTGTATGCTTATCTCTTTTGTATTTTGTTTCCTGTCCATCTGGTTAAAATGCACAAAATGTCGTACAGATGTGTTTGCATGAAATGATATACTGGTATGTACACAGTGATCCTGAGATTTCTGGGCTTGGGTAGAATGAGTGAGTGAATGAATGATGTATGAGTTTTGTTTTTTTTTCCCTTTTTGTTTTTCTTTTCCCCTTCCTTGTGTATGTGTTTTTTGTTGTTTGAACAATTTTGTGCATTTAATATGCTAACTGGGAGTAGGGTGGGGGGGAAGGGAGTTAATGGAAACAAAGACAACAAAGGCAGTAATCTATTATGCTAACCCTATCGATGGGTTCATTTTTTCCTTTTCCTTTCTCATCTGTATTAACTGCTGTCTGTTAAAAATCAATAAACATTTGATCACAAAAAATATCTAAACGACATCTGACACGCTCGCCCACCCCCCTCCCCCAGACGCATTATTCGTCCCACCACAGTCACCGTTTCTCAGAATACAGGAGGAGGTGGAACATAAGTCTCAATGTTTGGAAAATACAGGTCAGTCTTATTAAAACCACTGACCTTAAATTCCTCCGTTATGGAAGAGATGCTGCATCAACACAACATTTGCATTTCCCCTCTAAATCAGGGTTTCTGCAGAAATCAGCCAGTCAGATTGAATGTTTTTTAATGCCATTTTAATTTTATACTGTAAAAATCAACAAACTACACAGGTTTGTTTTTTTTTGTAAAAGATGATTTTCTATGAAAACTGTCCCTACATTTCACTATTTCTGAATCCAGAAACCACTCCTGACCACCCACAGGCTGTAGTCATCCTCTGAATTCCACCTTTTCTAGCCATTTCTGCTAGAATTTGCATTTCCCAGCCCTCCTCCACCTGGTCCAGCCTGCCGGTACCAGACCGGTTGGAACAACTATCGCAATGCTTCGGCATGTTTACGAGATGCACGTATCTGATTAATCGCAGTCTATAATTACATATTATTATATTCTTATTAAATATTTTTCTTGAAAACTGCACAAAGAATTTTTAATGCCACTGAGAATCAAGTTTAATGATTTTTAATTCCATTTAAGGCTTTAATTTTCACAAAATCAATTTAATGACTGTTAATGCTTTTTAATGCCCTGCAGAAACCCTGTAAATAAACATCAAACACAAGCACGAACATTTTTCCACCTGATTTTAAAAATCAAACCTCTCAGAAACAGTTTTTCTCAACACCTACCTGGCCAGTTTGCCTTCTCTGTATGTTCGTCCCCATGGATGTCTGTGTTTCTGCAACGGCCAGACGTCTGGCAGCCAAAGGGTTAAAGACCCCTCCATGATCTCCCCCTCTGCACATGCTGGTTCACTTTCCCGGCAGTAGTAACACTTTCCATAGAAACATGTATTATTACCTGTGGAAAGACAAAAACAGCAGCTGATGACTATAAATCCACTTAACCATGACTTATTAAAGCTACAAATAACAGTCACAATTCTATTGATGAATATAAAGATGACAATTTTTGTCAGTTTTTAATTGTTTTTCAGGACAAAATACTTTTACTACACTTCCACATTAAATAAATGCAGAGTAATGCTGCCAATTCGGTGTCATGCTACATTCCTGTGGATATCTGAATTTACGGATGTTCCCTAAACGCCTCACATAAAGGCTACGCTACATGCTAGCTGACCAGCTGTGCACAGAGAAGCTTCCAAGTCTCCCCACTCAGTTGTTTCAGTGCAGCAAGTCAGACAATGTGTGATCAAAAACGAAATTCAAGAAGTGAAATAAGGTGTTCTAATATAAGGTTTACTCAAGCTGAAACTAACTGATTTCATCTGCATATGCTGTTTTCTGAGGGAAGCATTTTAAGCCTCCATATTGTAGTCGTTCATGTTCATTATATTGTGGGAAGCCAAAATTGTGATCATTACTAATATTCAGTTAATTATGCATCCCCTTACTGTCAATTAATTGGTTATTTTTTTAAATTAATCTTTTGGTTGTTCGGCAAAACTTCAGAAAATGGTGTAAAATGTCAATCAGTGTCAATGTGTTCAAAGATACTGACTTTACGGTCACAGAGGAGGCAAGAAACCAAAAAATATTGCACTTTATGAAGCTAGAATCAGGAAGTCTTCACTTTTTAAACCAGTGGACTGATGATGAAAACAGCTGGCAATTAATTAAACAACTAAACAAATAATTGTTGCAGTTCTACAACGTACCTACAATGGAGGACAGACGTATTGAGAAATATACCTCAAATACACTGATTAAGTGCTACTTCATGCCATGGTGGAAATGCGGTGAGATTCTCTGGTATTGAGCAGAGTAGAAGATATTGTTGCAAATTACACATAAATGAAGGCTTTAGTGTCCCTCTAGCTGATCAATAAGAAATGATGCTTCCTCCAGAGGACCAGACTCGTTTTTCTTTCCGTACGGCAAGAGCGCATTTCAGATTTCTTCTTTGTGTTGCACACTTATCACATCATCCACGGTGCTCAACAACAGCAGAATCTTGCCATGTCTGAACCCAAGCACAAAGCAGCACTTAAATGGTGCAACCACAAAAGAAGGTTCTGAGTTATGACGTGGTAAGTTTGCATACTGTAATAATGTGAAAATGTCTTCTGAAAACATGAAAAACATCCTGTCCCAACAATACGCTTGACATTATAATGTGATGCTGATCTGTGTTCCTTTTTCTGGGGTGGCAGCAATATGTTTCCATGATGAAGTGTGAAAATATGTCCTCCAAAAAGTCCAAATACACGAGTCCCAACAGATAATGACTCAAACATAAACACCTGTGTCTGCTGGTGTGAACATATTTAATGTATTCCTACTCATTTAATGAACAGTTGGCATGTTTGTTCAAACTTTAAATCCAAACACTTTAAGGTCACACACACACACACACACACACACACACACACACACACACACACACACACACACACACACACACACACACACACACACACACACACACACACACACACACACACACACACACACACAAACAGGTCAAGAGTCCCATGAAGCACAAAGCAACTACTTGAGAGTCAGAATCTGTTTGATTTCATTACAAGTGACTCACAAAGCAGTCATGCTGCATTGTTGTTGACCAGCAATCTTGCTAAACAGATTTAAAATCCCATTAAGTTTGTTCTTATTAACAGCAGGCAGCAAAAAATACCAATCAATAAAAGCAGAAATTCAAAACATTCTCCACAAATGAACAATAAAAAAGAACCAGTGTATGCCTATCCACTCCAAATTGTTTGAAGATAACTGTGTTGCACAGTTTTCTGATGAGACAGACACAGTTCCTATTATTCACACTGGATTCAAACCCAAAAATGCAGTTGTAAAAGGCTGTCAGAGGCATGGCAAAGTAGCAAAAATAATCTAAATATAAGCTTATGCTTTAGGTGGATCATTTTTTGGTGGCTAAAATACATTTTGCTGCTGCCTGGACTCACAAGAGGTTATTATGTGCCAGGACTCCTGTCTGCTTCTGGAAACTGCGACCACTGACGTTACTGTAGGTAAAACTGCAGATAAGCATCTCATAAAGCCACATGTCAAAAAAAATCTAACTAACTCTTCAAGTTGACTGGCAGTAAGAGGAAGGTTTAAATATAGAGGTCCGTCCACCACTGGAGTGGTCTGAACAGCTGGGGAATCAATCACAAACATTACAAAACATACTTTTTCTTGCTTTACAAGGAAAAATTGTGAACAAACTCTCACATCTGATACGATGAAAACAATCAAAGTTGGTGTTTTGCTTGAAGAATTATCTACATTAATCCAGTTTCACTGGTCATTTTCTGCTACAGCTCTAGAAGAAATTCAGTTAGATATTTGAAGATCTTTGTTTGCTAAACAAGTGGAAAGTTATAATAAATGACAGCATTAATGAAGGTTATGGGTAAGAAACATTAATAAAATGATGAGCCACTAATATATTTGTTATATTGTATATATGCATAGTATATAATAGTATATATTGTATTTCTTAGAAATAATCAACCAACTATTATTGCATTGTCTGAACTCTTATTGTGACAAATGACCAGTGTTTCTGAATAGTGTACTAGCTAAAAAATAAAAAAAAAGCTTAACATATTTTGGCAGTTATGGAAGTCTGATGCTGTCTCCACTTTGAGATGTGGTTGAGATAGCTGGATGAGATCATCCATTTGAAGAGGGTGAAGGAGGAATGTGATCAGGCAAAGTGACAAATGTTGACACACAAAGGTGTCTGAAGGTGACGAATGATAATTCTAATTTTTTTTTTTTTTTGATGAGACAGTTCATATTACTTGCACTGGATTCAAACCCAAAAACGCAAAACAACAAGAGGAACTCTGCAACACACTGAGCTAATAAAGGTTCAAAGTCCCGAGTTTAGCTCAACTGATTTCAAAGTCTGAGCTCCCTGCTGCTCTACAACATCCTGCCAGGCCTTCTCTTCTCTTCTGCTTCATTTACTGCAGCCTTTTTGTTCATTTTTGTAGTATTGTCTTTAATTTGGTGACATTTTTTAAAAAAACATTTTAGCTCTGTGTTGACGTGTTTTCTCCACTGAGAATCGTTCAGTTATCAAACAGCTTAACCTTGGTGTAGTTTATTGAGGGCATTCAGGACAGGCCTTTCACAGAAAACATCTTTCAGACACCTTGAGGTTCATTATGAGGTGTAACATAACAATCTTAAAATAGAGTGTTTCTTTATCTATAGCCCTCCAATAACTTCACAACTGTTATACTTTGAGAACCTGTAAGACTCTAATAATGACTGAATCAAGATAATGAATCTGTTAATTGTTGTTTTTGTGTGAGGGCATTGTTCCCATTTGCTAATGCAGCTTTTAAAGGTTTATCACCCACAATCAAGGTGAAAAGTTTTTCACAAGTTCTGTGGATAACTTGACAGCAGCTTTAGAGAGCAGATGCAGTTGGAAGCTGTAAGTAAATGTCAGAAAATGAGGTCAAAGACAATCAAAACTTGCTGCATAACAACATGTATCTATGATCAGGTCATTTTTGCATTACAGTTAACCAACCCTTCAAAGTTTTACTTTACTGAAGACCACCTTTGATAGCGAAATGACACATTCGTGTAACTGCCTATTTCACTGCGGTATTGGCTTTGCCTTTGTTTATTCGCTGTAAACCCCAAGTGTAAAGGTTGTTAGAGAGATGACTCATGTTAGGAGGTTAGTTTAGATTTTCTGAAGTGGGGTTGTGTGAGCCACTTATTAGCTACAGCAGGACGGCACATGGCCTGTTTGGAGACGCAAACATGGGTGGAGGGATTGTAGCTAAGCAGCGAACTTCTGTGGATGGGGAGCAAAACATATTTTAGCCATCAAAAATATCTAAACAATATGTAACAGATTACATTTAGAAGATGTGCCCTGTTTTACTTTCCAGTAAAGCCCCTTCTGACCGGGAACTGAAACCAACATCGTCTTCATCAAAGCCAGAAGACTTTATTGACAAAAACCTTTTATCTTGAAAAAAACAGAAGTTGTGGGTCTAATCCTGCATGAACTGGTTGGTTTGCTTGTGTAAATCTGTGATTTCAGTGTTTCCAAAGTAAGTTCAGAACCAAACTATTGTGTTAAACCTAACTGATGCAGACAGTGCAAGACCAGCAACTCAGGTGTTCCACAGGATAAAACTCTTTTTTTTTTTGCTAATGAAGTCTGGTGGATTTAAAGAGAACGATATAATAAAGTTAGTTGGCAAAGTAGCAAAAATAATGTAAATATAAGAGCTTCTTGTGTGCCAGGACTCCTGTCTGCTTCTGTAAACTGCGAACACTGACGTTACTGTAGGTAAAACACTGACTGCAGATAAACATCTCATAAAGCCACACTTCAAAAAATTCAAACTAGAGGGAGCTTTAAATATAGAAGCCACTCAGTGAACGTCCACCACTGGAGTGGTCTGAATAACTGGAGAATCAATCATAAACATTAGAAGACATAATAATTTGTCCTTGCAAAATAAGAAAAAAAGTAACAAATCCTCACATTTTATATGAAGAAAACATTAAAAGCTGGTGTTTTGCTTGAAGAATGACCTCCACCATTAATCCAGTTTCACTGTTCATTTTCTGCTAAAGCACTCGAAGTAACTAGATTAGATATCTGATGATCGCTGGTGTCTGCTAAGCGAGTGGAAAGTTATCAATTGCAGTTTTAATTAAAGGTAGGGGTGAGAAACATGAATAAAATCTGCTATTATGAGGTCACTGATGTATTTATATTATATAGTATATTATAGCATATATTGCAACAGAATAGATCAACTTTCATATATTTTCTGAACTCTTCTTGTGATGACTGGTGTATCTGAATATTTTTAAAAAAACTATTTTGCAAACAAGGAAGTTTATGACAAATTATGGAATATTAAAATGTGTTTCAGACAGCTGAGCAAGACCCTCCATTTGAAGGTCAGATTCCAGACTGCAGGAAGGAGGAGTGTGATAAGCGACACTGACAAATGTCGAGACACTGGAGGGGTCTGAGTGGGAAGGTGCTGGATGAATGACTAATATCTATCGGTAAGAGTGACAACTGTACATACGTTAATTTATCTGTTTTATATACTTCTTTCCTCTTGTGTTATCTCTTGCCTTTTGCTCTCGTCCTCCCACATTTTGCTTTTCAGCTACCTCGCCCATTAATAAGCATAAAAACTGCAAAAGAATTCTGATTGTATATCCTATTAAGTCAATATTATGTTACAGAAAGAAAAAAATAATAATTAGATTGCTTTTATGCAACAGTGTGGCTTACCATAAAAAAGATTCTTCAAGTAATATGAATAGGGCTGCAGCCACTGATTATTTAATAATTGAGTATTCTATTGATTATCCTGGGGATTAATTGAGTAATCGGATTCCATATTTGGCATGCATGGTACAGCATCAAAAGCGGAAGTGAGCGCACTGTGCAACAGAAATAATCATCCTGGCGGAACACTGGTGGACATCTGTGGTGTACTGTACATTTATAGTATGGTAAAGAGGTATTTCACGAAAACTCAAAGTCACAGGAACCCCACATGTATTTAGCTGGTGATGCAGAAATCACATAAATATGTTTTTATGTTTGGTTAATTTAAACTGCTGGCACTGCAGCTGATGGAACACAAATAAGAAAACTGATTAGTTTATTAGTATTTATTACAAAGATCATTCAATCATTAGTTTCATTTGGATTTTGGCCACAAATTAAAGTGATTTCCTTCATTATGGTACAGTGTCAAACCTACATGCACTTCAAAACATCATGTTTGAATATAAGAAGTTTGATACATTTATTGTGCAGCTGTAAATACATTATGCGCATTTAACAGTTTTCTACCAGTGTTTGTGTTTTATATAATTTCCAGTCACAGCGTTTTTTTTGCCGTCATAAATTTTCATATTCCTCATTGTTCTCCATTAAAACAACCTGTTTGCGATCGGTTCATTTTGTGCAGAAAATGAGTCAAATGAAGCGTTAAACGCTCCTGTTTGTGTGGACGAGTTTGAAGCATAAAGTGTGAGTTAACAAAGAAAGCTGATAACCGTGTTCATACCTGTTAATTCTGACTGAGGGTTTAGTTTTTGTCGAGCCGACTCACAAAGAAAGTCTGACGATGTCAAACTGCCTTCATAGCTCAGTCCTCTGATCTGCTAAACGCCGTAAACACTCGAAAACCTGCACCGGTTAAAATAGAAGCATCCTGTAGAATTTAAAATCCCCTTATAATTTATTGATTATAGGTCCTGGTCTGTATAGGATGAAGTCTGCATCCAGTTAGTGACTGAGGATCTAGTATGTAGTGGATTAAACAAAGCCTCAATTCAGAGAATTTTCCCTTGTGGAATATTAGTATTCGAGCAATTCGAGGGATTGTTTCAGCCCTAAATATGAATGTTTATTTTCTATTAGAAAAAGCCTCAGAAGGTATATCAGAACAAAAAGGAAAAATCTGACTTAAAAAATTCAATATTACCTTACAGGTCCCACTTATCAATTGATAATAGAGCCTACAGTGGTTTAATGAATTCATAAGTTACGGTGAAATGAAACACGTGCAACAGTCAGCGCAAATTAGCTGAAAACTAGTTTTGCTGCTTGACCTTAAAAGAAAAGATTATGTCGGTCATTCTGTATTACTAGTATTACAATACCATGGAGATGTTGAGACAAATAAAAGAAAATGATGCCCAGAAATGGAGGCTTAACAGTTAGGTAAATAAACAGTTTTCCCATAAATGACGTCATTAGGGCTCATCAAACCACACATTTGCTTTCACAGGTTGACTGGTCAATTGACCTTTATGTATGAATATGGTGGACTTCCCCTTTGATACAGGGAGAGATTATTGTGAGGCTCTTGTATATATACACACTACCAGTCAAAAGTTTGGACAGACCTTTTCATTGAATGTTTTTTTTTTCATTTTCATGATTATTTACATTGTAGATTCTCACTGAAGGCATCACAACTATGAATGAACACACATGGAATTATGTAGGAAACAAAAAAGTGTGAAATAAGTCAAAACATGTTTGATATTTTAGATTCTTCAAAACAGCCACTCTTTGCTTTGATTACTGCTTTGCACTCTTGATATTCTCTGGATGAGCTTCATGAGGTAGAACCTGAAATGGTTTTCCAACAGTCTTGAAGGAGTCCCAGAGATGCTGAGCACTTGTTGGTCCTTTTGCCTTCACTCTGTGGTCCATCTCATCCCAAACCATCTGGACTGGGTTTAGGTCAGGTGACTGTGGAGGCCAGGTCATCTCCATCATCTCCTTCTTGGTCAGATAGTCCTTCCACAGCCTGGAGGTGTGTTTGGGGTCATTGTTCTGTTGAAAAATAAATGATGGTCCAACTAAACCAAACCAGATGGGATGTCATGTCACTGCAGGATGCTGTGGTAGTCATGCTGGTTCAGTGTGACTTCAGTTTTTAATAAATCCCCAACAGTGTCACCAGCAAAGCAACCCACAGCATCACACCTCCTCCTCCATGCTTCACGGTGGGAACCATGCATGTAGAGACCATCCCTTCACCTTTTCTATGTCGCACAAAGACACAGCAGGTGGAACCAAAGATCTCAGATTTGGACTCATCAGACCAAAGCACAGATTTCCACTGGTCTAATGTCCATTCCTGGTGTTTCTGGGCCCAAACTAATCTCTGCTGCTTGTTGCTTTTCCTTAGTAGTGGTTTCTTAGCAGCTGTTTGACCATAAAGGCCTGATTGGTTCAGTCTCCTCTGATCAGTTGATGTAGAGATGTGTCTGCTACTAGAACTCTGTGGGGCATTTATCTAATCTGAGCTGCTGTTAACTTTCCATTTCTGAGGCTGGTGACTCAGATGGACTTCTCCTCAGCAGCAGAGGAGACTCTTGGTCTTCCTTTCCTGGGGAGGTCCTCATGTGAGCCAGTTTCATCGTAGCGCTTGATGGTTTTTGTGACTGCACTTGAGGCTACATTCAAAGTTTTTGCAATTTTCCAGACTGACTGACCTTCAGTTCTTAAAGTAATGATGGACTGTCATTTCTCTTTACTTAGCTGATTGGTTCTTGCCATAATATGGATTCTAACAGTTGTCAGATAGGGCTCTCAACTGTGTACCAACCTGAATTCTGCATGACACAACTGAGTCCTAACCCCATTAAGAAGGCAAGAAAATCCACAAATTAACCTTGACAAGGCCCACCTGTGAAGTGAAAACCATTTCAGGTGACTACCTCATGAGGCTCATGGAGAGAAGGCCACGGGTTTGCAAAGCTGTTACTAAAGCAAAGGGTGGCTACTTTGAGGAATCCAAAATCTACAACATATTTAGAGTCCTTTCACAATTTTTTATTTGCTACATAATTCCATATATCTTGCTTCATAGTTTTGATGTCCTCAGTATGTATCTACAATGTAGAAAGTAGTAAAAATGAAGAAAAAAAACATTGGATGAGGTGTGTCCAAACTCTTGACTGGTAGTGTGAAATAGAAATAAAATCTCTGGTTTTATTGCTGTTCTCGTATGCATTGTTATGTTTTACAGGACAGCAGGGCCACACCTTCAGCCAACAGGATCTGACAAGGTGTATCCTGGTTTAACATGCTGACTGAGAAAAATGAAAGGCAAGGTGAGCAAGACAGAGAGCGACACCGAGTGAAAACTGTGAAAAGGCCGAGAAAGAAAGTGGACAAATGAGTCGAAAAGAAAAGAAATCATTCATTCATACCTTTCTCTTGGCAGTTGTAAAACTTCACCTTACTAGAAGCTTATCTGTGAAGTGTGGCAAAAGACAAAGGAGTGGGCAGAGACTTACCCTGCATGAGGAAAGTGCTCAGCAGCTGGTCCGTGGCCACAGGCTTGATCTCTGTTCGCAGGTTGACATTTCGACCCACAACCAGAGGCGCTCTCCTGAACCCAAGGATCCTGCAGAGCGACAGCACATGATATCAGGGGGTTACAACACAGAAACACTGATCCACTGAAAGATCACAGACAATGAATGTCAACACTCAAATCAGGTAGCTGACAAACCTGTCCAGGTGAAAAGCAGCCACCTCTGCGTTGTGCCTGTCGTAGCCTGCGTACGGCTCCCCTTCCACCACGTAGTCTCTGTTGTATCTAAATGAGGGTGTAAAGGGCAAAAGTGAGAAAACTTAATACACTTAAATGGAAAATTCCAGTGTTTCATTCCATCTTTAGCATGCCCGACCTCTTGGGTTTGAAGACGACTTTCTGTCCTCCGTCCAGCACCAGCAGGGCTTTGAGCTGTGTGCCCTTGTAGCCCACGTCGGCCCGTTCTATCCTGGCAGAGCTCAGGGATGTGAGCACAGCAGCCAGCTCTGGGGTCTCCTCAGGGTACACCTCTCTGGGGCCCACCCACTGGCTCGCTATCTCCCACGGAGACTGGAGGGTGTGGGTGAGGCGAGCTCCCCGAGACAGAGAAAGACCGGCTTCCATCTGTCACAGTTGAGCGATTAGCGTTAGCTGAGCTACACAGAGTTGGTTGACATTCAGGCAAAAAATGCACAAAGCAAAGTGAGCGAAGAACAGGAGAGAAGCAGTGGGAAGGAAGATGAAGACTGCACAATTAATGGTATATGGTTAGAATGAGTCTGTATGTCAAAATAACATTAAATTATCTTGTTAGAACCATCAACTTTCAACAGGATACAGATTTGTTTTTCTGGTATCGCAGCAATAGACCATGTGTATAATGGACTGATTTTACTCTTATAGAATATCATAGAAAGCCTGTAACTCCTAAAAATGCCATTTTTTTTGTTTTATATTTCATTGTTGATGTGTTGAAGACCTGCAATGATTATTCAATCGCTCAACTATTTTGATAATGAACTAGCTGGTTGTTTTTTTAATTCCAGCTTCTTAAATATATATCAATTTTCTAATTTCTTTACTCCTCTATGACAGTAAATTGAATGTCTCTGAGTTGTACACAAACAAATCTGGGGATGTCACCTCTGACTGATATTTTACACCATCTTCTGGCATTTTTTCAACCAAACGACTAGTTGATTAATTATGAATATAGGCAATTGAATAATCAACAATGAGAGGTTGCGGAATTAAATGAACATTAATCATATTCAGAACTTTGGCTTCTCACAATTAAGCGAACATGATTAACTGAGATATTGATGTTTAAAAGGCACAGCCCAAACAGATATTATCACTCGGCTTCACCTTTGGTAAATATTCTCTGTGTACATAACTCCAAAATGTTTGTTGTCCTTTTACTGTTTGTCTGTCCTCCATCTGCTGCCCTGCTACCCTCCATCCCTATCCTCCTTACTCTCACCCCAACCAGTCGAGGCAGAGGTTCTTTTCCATTATTTTATTTATTTCAGACATGCCACGGTATCGTAAAGGCAAAAGGGAAATTAAAATACACAAAATGAGAAATGAGACAAGCAAACTAAATGCCAGACCTAAAATAATATCTGAAAATGGGTAACATGAAGTCTAACTTATTAACTCCTACCCGCTACATGTCTGTACATCTCACATCCTGCTGTTTCCTGTTTGCATTGGATCTTGTACTTTTATACCTCTTTAAAAAAAACAGAATACATTTCCTGTTCCACATTACATTTTTCAAGCAGTCTTCATTTGTTTTTTTTTTCTTAAATTGTTTAATTGTTGTTGTCCAGACTGTTCCATAAGTTGTTGTGAACTGGTGCTATATAAATAAAAATGAATTGAACTGAACATAACTAGTGTCTAACAGCATGTGATGCAAGAGCATTCATAGGCTGTAGGGTTTACTGATAAGCAGTGAGGCGATTTGTCTCTAAGAGATGCACTGAATTCATGTGAAAACGAAACACATTTTATTGCAAAAAATTTGTACATTTGCAGAAATGTAGCAATAAACATGATGCAAATGAGCATTGTTGAATATGACGTGTGAAAGAAAAATCAACGACAAGCTGTAAGGATATCATTTACTATCTATATAGTCATTTTAAGTAAATGTATCTTAATTATTGGGGGTCATTTTTAATGTTAGTAGAGTAACTTTCATGTTGCTCAGTGTAACTGTTGAAAAGTTGCCTAAAGGGTGAAAAGAGTAAAGTTTAAGGCCAACCAGAGAAGTTTACACCTCCTAAAAGGCTTCTGTCTTTGGAAAGATGGAATCGCAGTTTCAGACACGGAATAAAACACTGCACCATGAGGTTTAAACTTATAACTTATTTACAATTCGCCAATAGGAAGAGGGTTGTATGTATTCTGTGTGTTCTCCCCTTGAGATGTATTTTCTTCTCCATATTGTGAAAAATACTGAATTTACAGACAACCCAGCAGAGCGTTTGTTATCTTGTTCAAGGACAGAACCCAGGAGATGAATTTCATGTGATACTAGCTAGAGAATTTTCCTACCCATAATATTCTCCCCCAGTGACAGCAGAATATTTCTACATCTGTTCTTCAAAGCTACAAGACGAGTTGCACTCTGACCTTGTGAAACGCTCTGAGATCCCGTCGGCTGGCTGCAGATCCTTCACCTCCATCCAGCAGGAAGATCTTGGCCAGGCCCAGCAGGAGGAGCACGGCACACAGCACCACCATGCGCTGTTTGAGCTTCATCTCCACGCCGACCGGCCCCGGCCTCCTCCTCCTCGCCCGATGCTGTGTTTGTCCCCCGAAGCGAGTCCCCCTCACCCCCAATGCATGGTACCCTGCAACTCCCCAACGCTGTCGAGACGAACTCCTCTGAAGGACGGTGGGGCGGTGGGTGGGCTTTGCTTGCCTTTTCCCTGGTGCTACAATCCGAGCAAACAGGCCAGCAGGAGGAGAGCAGGATACTGAAATGAAAAAAAGAGAGAAAGGGAGTGATGAAAGATGTCCTGTCAATAACATGTGGAGAGAAACCCGATTGATTTGCTGCCCCTCTAGCTGGTTTCCCTCCAGGGCAGAGGATGACCCAGTACTGCAGTGGACAGCATCAGGGCGCTCTGTGTTAAACGTGTGTGCACATTCATAAGTACACCATAAAACTTGCTCTGTTTGCCAGCAGCTGAGCAGACTCTGACTCTGGGTGCTGTTACAGGCTGGGCTGTGTTGAAGCCATATTTACAGCATCCCTCCCTCTTTTCTCCAGCTCTGGATGATGAAGGAAGGAGGGGGGTAAATATACAACTCCTGTCTTTTATTATTGAGCAGAGTGGAGATGATGGACACTGCTGTGGTGCAGAGAGGAGGTCAGCTGAGGTGGAGGAAAAATGACCTGAACCACAGCACATTTGTGTGATTTAAAGGCTTCATAATTAGCTCAGTAAAATGGGCTGTAACGTGGGGCGTTACTTTGTGAGTGTCACAAACTGCCACGTTTACCTGACAGTTACCTGCTGTCGCTATGGCAGACCGGCTAATGTGACCACACCGTGACAGAAAAACAACAAGGCGACCCGAAACAGTAGAAATTACGGTTTCCACAGCTCAGTCGACACACGTTTGGCCACGCAGGCAGCTTCTTCTCCCATACAATCGCTCTTTCATGACGCCTCAACCGCCGTGAGAAAACGGCCGGGGCAGCGCTGACCGCATAAAAAGCCCCTAAACGCCGCTTTCAACCGCGATAACTCCTCGTTTATTGGCGTTATTAGCTCACCATACCCGCCACCACACGCTCACGTCTACCTCGGAGGGGCTAGCTGCTTAGCAAAGCGCCGTACACCTTGCTGAGTGTGTTAGCTAAACGGGCTGCTAGCTGCATTCAGTGCGTCGTCCGTTGTGTTTACGGGCTCCACTCACCTTCTGCTCGTTCGCTGGATGTGAAGCAGCTTCCAAGTGTCCGCAAAGTCCCGCAGTGTGATCAAAGTTTAATGGATCGAGTCAGCTCGGTGCTAAAAGTCACGGCGGTTTGTCATTTTCTCAATCCCCCTCGGTGGCTCCCTTTCCTCCGCCCTTTTCTTCGATTCCTTCTCTCTCTGCTCCTGCCGCGTCCACTTCCGAAACACTTCCCCGTCCTGCAGCGGCTGCAGGCGGCCGCCAGGTGGCGCCGTGACACCGCCTGAAACCCCAAAAAGGACGCACGAAAAAACTGCGCTCCACAAACCACAACTGACACGTCAATATTGAAAGTCCACCGATGGAAGCCGGTTTCTGCCACTTAAAAAAAAGTCACATGCTATCTCATAATTATGAGATAGCATTTTCACAATTATAAGATAGCATGTGACTTTTTTTTTTTCAAGTGGTGGAAATGGGTTTCCATAGCTGTGGGCTTTAAAAAGAAAAGAAAAAAAAAAGCCGATAGTAATTATTAGTGATTAAGGAGATGTAATAATAGTAACACTAATAATATTTTTTATACATCAGTTTTCAAAAACAATTGTGCTTTACAATTAAACAAATGTAAAATTCAACAAATAATTAAATTAAGCAGTTTTATCTAGCTCACTTAACCCTCATGTTGGCCTCATTTATGGGCACCAAAAAATATTGTTTCCTTGTCTGAAAAAAAAAATCCAAAAAGTCGGCAAAACAAATTCCCCAAATTTCAGATAATTTTCAAAACCTTCAGGAAGAAAATTCCAATAATTCCTAATTTAAGTTTCCCTTAAAAAATTCCCCAAATTTGGCAAGAAAATTCTTGTAAATATTTTCAAAAATTAGTAAAAATCTTCAGGCTATATATATATATATATATATATATATATATATATATATATATATATATATATATATATATATATATATATATATATGTGTGTGTGTGTGTGTGTGTATATATATACACACACACACACACACACACATATATATATATATAGCAGATGTTCTCTGTTTAGCTGAATTACAGATAATAACTAGCAAGATCACAGAAAAGGCGATATTGTTATACCCACAATTCAGTCAGGAGCACACGGCCTCGCCTCATTTCAGTCACACACAACCTGGAGCAGAACAATGAGCAGAAAAGCGGTGTGGAGTAAAAAAGGGCTGAGTGTTTATTGGTTCTCAGTCTTCACACTTGGCGGCGCATCACTCAGAAGTGAGGTCACAAGCGCTCGCCGACAGTCATGACACAGGCAGAGACAGACACACTCAGAGGCAGGTGAAGGACATTTACACATCACCCCCATCAACTTCGATGGCTTGAACGAAGGCTGCTTCTGTTGCTGCTGTCCGTGGTAAACGGTGAATCACAGAATGAACTAACACTTCCTCTGGTTGAAACCCTTCATCTCGACTGTTAAACATTTTTACATGACCAATAAAAAAAGAAGACTGAATTCAGAAGGCGATTCACTTGAAATGGTTCACACAGGGTCAAATTGTGCATTTACAGACAGTATGGCCAGTTTAAAGGAAACACGAGCTTGTAATGCAGTGAAGGGGATTTTTTTTTTCAAGCACATGGTATCAAGTTTCTTCATAAAAACCAAACATTTTAATCAAATGAAGAGTCGCTGACATTTGAATTTTCCGCTCTCACCCAAATGGGCGATAATGTTAGTAGTGACTGGTATCAAATCCAAGAAATGACTGGACTAAAACATCTGTGTTTCCATCATTTTGACCCTGCACTGTACAGAAATGATAATAAAAAAAAGAAAATCATGTAAACTCAGGTAACAGTGAGGTTTTCCTCACTAAAAGAGCTCAATATGATTTGGGTATTTCTCAAAAAGAAAGATTGTTAAACCCAAAATGAATTCAAATAAACCTTCCCTGACGTCCCCAAAAGCACTTCTCTGGTCAGGTTACTTATAAAACTTTCAACTCAGGAGTCGACATCGATTGCATATGTTACCATTTCATTTGTCTTTTTCTTTCATCATTCTTAATTAACATCAGATAAAGCAAATACAAAGAAGGGAAACGTGATGGGGACTGTCTAGACAGGGTTTGTTTACATGGCAGCTCCTTCTGCACACAGTCCTTCCTGCAGACCCTGAAAGTCTGTAGCTTTAATTCTTGCTTAGCTGGACCAACGCAGTCAATACATTGCAAATAATGGCAGGTTAAGCTTGTCTGAATGTCAGGTTAAGAGAGAGTAACCAGCATCTGCACATAAACACGGGTAAACAGTCTCTCAACCACCCAGCCTGAACTCTGTCTCAGCCATTTCATTCGCAGCCCTCTTTAGTCTTTTCGGCCAACCAGTAGTATTCAAAGACCAGTGCGCCTCCATAGCGCTTCACTCTGGGATTTTCTCTGCTCCATTATGCAACTTCAGCCATGGTGGATGCAGACAGATGAGTTCAATTTCAATCTGAAGGAACCACTCGTCATACTTCCGGTACAAAACCCCCCCGGCGAGGAGTCAGTCACACCCTCCATTAGGTAGCTGGTTACCCCCCACTGCTCAGCAGTGATGGCAGCCTTGAGGAATTGCCTAATCTGGCTTGAATTACAATGCTTTTAAAAAAAAATAGAGCAGTACGCACAGGCACAAAAATGCACACACATACTTGCAGTGACTGTCACATTATACAGGCCTGTCTTTGGCTTCCTCATTCATTCCTCCACAGGTACATCCACCACAATGTCTCCTTTTAGTCAACATACAAAGGACTGAGCGTCTCTTTAGAGATTAAATTGACTTCAGTTTGTAATTTTTATCTGAACTAAACAAAGCTAGCCTAGTTGGATTGTTAGATTGTACAATATGCTGTGCTGAAGACATGAACTGGGCTTAAGCCTGGAGGGCAGACTGAACGACAGACAGGAATCAGTGCTGTGAGTGTGGATATGTTCACCCATCTCTCTGATCATCAACAGCCTGAAACTAGCTTTGAGTTTAACTGGTAGGCCAGACATTTGTGTCTACACAATGTTTGATACTAAATACAGTACACGTGGAGCAGAGAAGGGATTGTGATATCAGGGAAAAGACTGTGTAAACATACAATGTAAACAGCTGTTTAAAAAAATCTAATTCGATGCTTGAGTATTGTTGGGCGAAAAGCACCTCGTCGTCGTCATAACCATCATCCTGCTCATGTTTTCACAAAAACAAATAGCAACAGTCTATCTGTGGCACACAAACACATCTGCAATGCATAGTGGAAACTGTAAATCCCACTGAAGCAAACCAGCAGCTTTGTCTAATTTCACTGCAGCTTCCTGGTATTTCTTCAACCTCACGGTAGCGTGGCTTGGCACTAATTATAACCAAGGTGCTTTATGCCGTTTCCAAATCAGATGCAACATTATCTGGGCCTAAAATTGAACTGGGTCCTGGTTACCAGTATGTCGGGCAAAAAAAAAAATTCACGTGAACATAAAAATAATAAATGCTCCCAAAGGGAAAAAACAAAAATGTAACATTCAAATGTAACAGACAAAACTATAAACCATTACCGTGCCATCGATCTACTACATGTTAATACTGTGAACTGCACCATCCCTCCCAAAAAAAAAAAAAAAGGAGAAGAAACTAACAACACAAAACATCATAAACAAATAAGATTTAAAATAGACTCTGTATGGCTCCAGGTAGCTTTGAGTGTCTGCTCCAGACCAGAGGATCCAACCATATCAAACAACAAACAGAAGAGGAGATAAAACCACGTGTCGTGAGTTCTTGTCGCTCTCAATCTGCGACTCTTTCACAGTTTCAAGTCTTTAGTGTTTTGCATGTGTGAGTCCGGTGAACCAAGTGTTGCCTTTGAAAGCTGACGTCAGGCGACGGAGAGCAGACAACATGGGAGAACAAAGAAATGCAAGTTTGAAACGGAGAAACTCTTGTCTTCCCAGCTATGAACAGGTCTTAGCTTAGATTCTGGGATTATCGTACCTATGTGGAACACAGATAAGATTCCTCTAATTTAAGCGGATCCCCACCACAACCCCCTCATCCAATGCAGTTACAGAAACACACACACACAGCATACATACACGACACTTGACAAAAAACGGGCTAAATTCTGGTAATAAAAACTAAACACATTCAGGAAGTGTGGGAATTGTTTCTGCTGGAATTGATTGCAAATCAGAGCCCTTACGTTTACAACGATGCAATCAAATAGGCTTGTGACTGTGTGTGTAGTATGTGAGTGTGTGTGACTCATGTCAATAATCGTGTGACGTTTAGTCAAGTTACTGAAGAGACCAACAATTCAAAGTATGAAACAAGTAAGTAAAAAGGTGTTTTCAAAACCCTCCCGAGTCCAGTGGGTTAGTCCGATGTGAGTGTGCGTGCTGTGATTGTGCAACCAGCTGAATAAGAGGTGGGAATCTTGCATTCGAGCATGGTGGGGATTCAAATGAAAGTAGTCAACCCCTTGAAAAAAAAAGTAATAAAGAAGAGGATTATTTCTGCCCCTCTGAGGACAGTTTGTCTGTGAGAGAGGAGAGGTCAAAGGGCTCCACTGAAGTGCTGAACAAAAGACACTGAGAGCAAATGGGAGACGAGAGCAGTGGTGCAGGTCCTCGTTCAGTAGTCAGTACATCCAAAACAGTCATACACACACACATACACACACATGCACACGCACACACACACACACACACACACACACACACACACACACACATACACGCACGCACGCACACACACACACACACACACATATATACACACACACACACACACACATATATACACACACACACACACATATATACACACACACACACACACACACACACACACACACACACACACACACACACACACACACACACACACACACACACACACACACACACACACACACACACACACACACACACACACACACACACACACACACACACACACACAGGGTAACTCTTGTTAAGGCAGTGGTGGCAGGTGAGGCTGCAGTGAGGCCGGGGCTAGAATCGGAGAATCGGCGGTTAGGGCTCATGGCAGTGAAAGCTCCCACTACTGAGTCAGTGCTCCTCCTCATCCTCATCCTCGGCTGCTTCCTCATCCTCTCTCTCTCCTCTGTGCTGTCGAACTCCTCGGCAACGGTCACTCAAAAGACATCAGATTGGCTGGCACCTGGGAAAAAAGTGACATTTATGAAGCGCAGGTAATAACTCAACTCTGTGTGTGTGTGTGTGTGTGTGTGTGTGTGTGTGTGTGTGTGTGTGTGTGTGTGTGTGTGTGTGTAAGTAACTTCATACCTGTTGCCTATTGCTCTGACAGGCAGCACTCAGATGTTTGAACCAGAGCAAAGCGTTCATTCTGTTCCCCGCCTGGTACTTGTAGGTGTTACCTAGGCAACAGAGGCAAACAGTGTGAGATGCCAGGTCTCTCGTTTCCACCTGCTCTTTTGACAGCCTGGAAAGCCTTGATTTTGGAACAGTTCAATAAAATAAAAACAAAGTCACAGTGGAGAAGTTCAGGACCAAGTCACATGATATGTGTGTGATGTGCATTAACAGCTGTGTATGAATAAGAAGAATAACAGATATGATTTGTGTGCCGTCATTTAAGCTGAAAGAACTGCCGAGTTTGGATTAAAACACTTATGAAAGCAAGATAATTATGACAAAAACAATTATTGTACTGCATTCCAATTTGCAGTGAGGCTCTAGTTTTGTTTTGCGTTCCACATCCAGCTCCTTTATAGCGATGCACATTGCCCAAAACACAAAAATTAAAATGTTCACCAAGCGTTAGCTTGTTAACCCACAAATAAGGAATACAAGCTGAGGTTAGACCATTGTGAGAGAGTTTAGTGTTGTTGAATTGTGAATCCTGCTCAGTGCAAGCAGACATTTGGTGTCTATGTCTGGTGAGAAGCCGATAGTGTGAAGCTACCATCTGTGGGTCTGCGACTAAACACCTGCCCAGATGTGATGATACAATATCGCTGTGAAACTCTATCGCCCTTCTCCTATCTCACATTCCAGTGTTTGTGGAGAGCTTGGTGCTAAATCATTTGCAGATGATACATCTCTTTTTGTTGTTTTTATATGCATTTTTTTAGGTTAAATTATATTTAAAGTCCAAGGAAACCCACTGACAGTCTCTTCAATATTTAATAGATGCATGGTGTTTTCAAAGTCAGTGTGGAATCATGATAAATATTATTAATAATATAATAATAATAATCATGACTGATTTTTGCTATAATAAAGCAGCATTAGTTGACAGGGAAACTTACTGTTCAGTTAGTCGGACACAACCTGAATTTTTCTGCGTCACCATCTGTGTCCATTTCGACAAAGCTATAGTGAAAAATCCTGATCAACAACCTTTATTTCTTAATTTATCTTATGTTTTCCTCAGTCAGCATGCATCTGTTGGTAAAAAGAATCTTGTGTTCAGTCTGTTATTAGTCTATGATTCAAATTCTCCTCTCGAGGTAAACCCAGACAGAGAACAGCATGTTAGGAAAGAAGGGAGCGAGTCAGCATCTGAATTAGTTGTTGCTCTGCAGCTGAGACAGCTGCAGTAATGCTAATGTTAATGCTGGGTAAAGATGACAGACAGAGAGAGTGAATTTTGAAATTTTTGATGTACAGAGGAGAGTCGGTCTGCTGCATCACTGCCTGTTGCTAATAAAGATCTAAGCTGACTAATGCTTATACATGTTAAAATACTAAAACTAGATCATAATGAGGTGTCAAAATCAACACTATTAGCCGCTATTTAAACTGAGCTCCACTGGCACAGTTTACCTTTTATTGCATCAATTTTCAGACGCCTGACTGCATGCTTGTGTTAGTCCTTCATGATTTTTTTTTTTTCTCGTGTGTGTCTGTGTGTCTCACCATGCTCTGAGTCTGTCAGCAAGAAAACATCCGGATGCTCGGGATCGTCTGCCATCATGGCCATTAGACCGACCACACACACGCTCTTACTGGACGTGGACTTGAACTGGAACGAGTGAAACGAGGATTAACTGTCTCATAATGTCTCTCTTCGTCTACACGCAGAAATGCTAACACAAACTTTGTGTGCCTGTGTGTGTAACCTCTCGGTCTTGCATGTGCACTCCACAAGGTTCTCATTATACCGTGAGTGACACACAGGACTGCAGTGATGTCATCGGTCTCATTATTCAGTGAGTGCTACCATCTGTGTCCCCCCGCTGCACCAGAACCCGACCACTCACATATACGTTTACAAAAAAAATCCACTCATTTACTGTCTTTCCTGCAGTTCTTATTGTCCCTCCTGCCTCCTTTCCTCCCTGAGCTTCTGTACAGTTTCAGTAAATGTTTTTGATCCAACCACTCACTCACACACACATCCAGGGTACTATTTTTTTTTCAACATGTCAAAACTGCATGAAAAATGTGCAGCTTTCTGTCTTCATTTTCCTTTTCACTGTGCATACCAAGAAAAATAATCATTAAGTGTTTTTCTCTGAATTTATTCTGTAATTAAGAGTGAGTAATAGCTCTCATGTGTCATCTACTTATAAAACAGTATTTTGGGGTCATCTGGTACGCTTACTCTCCCTTCTATCAAACAAAATGGAAGACTTTAAGATATGTTAATGCCGTTACGAGCAATCTGTTGTCTTCACAAACAAACGTAACTAGCTTTCTAACGCTGGTTGTAAACACATCCTCAGACTGTTCAACGGAGAGTGAAGATGGAACAGTGCGAGTGTGTGTCTGTGTGACTTACATGTTTTCTCTCAGTGGCCTTCAGGGACTTGGCAGGGTAGTAGTAGAGCTGGGTTCCACAAAGAGCCACCCAGTATTTGGTCCAAGATGCCACCTGGAGGCACAAAAACAGTGAAATTCAGTCGCACATTCCACTTCAGCTGGACTCGGTCAATGAAAAATTATTTTTGTAAAATATTACGAGGTGCTATTAGACTCTTTGTAAGATTAAGCTTCATGGGAGGTAGTTTGGACACGTACTTTCTCATAATCTTCTACATAGTGGAATAATACTGAAGACCAACAAGAACAAGAGAGCCTTTGATCAGACATTTGATTAGTGAAACCTGGACTTTTGGTTCCTGCTGCAGCGACATTACATCCCATCTGGTTCGAGCTTACTATCATTCCTTTTGCAGGACACAAAACACACCTCCAGGCTCTGCAAAGGTCTGCTTGATCGAGTACAGCGTGATGCAGGGCTGCATCACATGACCTGAGCCCACCAATCACCCAACTTAAACCCAACTGAGCTGGTTGGAAACGAGTCGGACCGCAGAGCGAAGGGAAAGCAGCCAACAAGTGCTCGGCATATGTGGGAACTCCTTCAACAGTGCTGGAAAAGCTCCAGGTGACGACCTCATGGAGCTGGCTGACATATTTTCAATCCTGTGCGAAGCTGTCATCGAGGCCAACGGTGGCTACTTTGAAGAATCGTAGATGTGAAACATGCTATGGTTTGTTTAACCCTTTTTCTGTTTACTACATATGTCTGTATTTGCTACTCCATAGTTTTGTTGTCTTCAGTTTTCTCCTCAGAAAAACCCTGGAATGAGGAGGTGTGTCCACGTGATTCAGGTGAATTAATGGAGGGAGATTATGGTTTGAGGAACTTTTTTTTGCCTGTGCTTAGCTGGTTGACTGGAGAGTGCAACATAAGCATTCTGCTCCATAAACACACTGAAAACTTGAAAAACTAATACAAGGGGGAAAAAGAGATGATGAGAAACTATAAGAAAGAAAAACAAACCAAGTGAACCCACTAATTAAAACTCCTGGTGTGGACAGCCTGGCCAGACTGGGAAAAAAAATTAACTTTGCTACCTCATCAAAGAATCTCATCAATCATCCTCACTAACTAAGACAGTGACAAGTTATTTTAAGTACATAGAAAGGTCCTGATTGGTTTCCAGCCAAAACAGAGCAAGATAATCTCAGTGCAAATATGAAAACTGCTTAAGAGGGACAAGGAAAACAAAAACAATGGGGAAATATGGCAAGTACAGTCAGAGAGGAGGAGAATTTAAACGAGTGTAGGGAACAGTCAGAAACAGAGACGTTCTGTAGGTTAAGGAGTCTCTGAGGTCCTATGTGTGTTTGACAGACAGTATTTATTACTTGTCTGTTTCTGTATAGTACATACAGGTTCAAACAGCACATGGAGAACGCATGTATTTCTATCTATGACTGTGTGCGTGTTCTTACTGTTGGTTTCTTGCCCTCCTTGAGCACAGTCTTCCGTCTCAACACCCCCTGCACTGTGACCGCTCCAGGATATAAGTGAACCGCAAGCTCCTCTGACTCAGCCGAGCTGCAACAGGACAAAGACAAACATTACCCGCTATATATACAAACATACACACAGGGAAATAACGCACTCACGCAAACATACCAAGATGGAATCAGAGATAAACTAATAGTACAGGCAGGCAGTTGCAATCTGCACAGCAACCTTTAACCTCACTATACGCGTAAGTAACTGTTTTTTTAACTATACCTTTTTCTGCGTTGTTTTGACAGAATCGAATTTCACAGATATAAATCTTAACACTGCTACTGGCCGAGAGGAGAGCAGAGACGGGCAAGGTGGTGTGCAGATTGTGTCTGTCTGGAGGATCAGAGCAGGAAGCTCAGTGCAGGAGTCTAGTGAAGCCTGCTAGAGAGCGAGAGAGAGACAGAAGGCGAGACCTTAATATGCAACGTCCATGAGAATTGGCTTTAATAATCCTGAAGGAGTCTGCTCCTTTCTACTTTAGGAATGAGGATGTAACAGTTTGTTTCCAATAACACATAGAGTGCACTGCGGCTGTGGAAACTCCCTTTTAGCTCCAAGCTGTGAAATACCTTGGAAACTTATCACAAGAAGACGACTAGGTTTGACTATAATCGCAGGATCTGGAGCACATGGTAATATTAAGAGCTTTTTTTTGGGGGGGGGGGGGGTTAATAAGAACAAGGCTTTCAATACGGTGCTGTTATTAAAGTGCAGGAGCTTAATAAAAGCTTTTAATATTACTCCACGTGCTCCAGATCTCAGTTGTCCTTTCTGTTAAACCAATACTTTGAACTTTAGCTAGCTGATGCAGAGACTCCCACACTTAGACCTTAACCTCAACATGTGTGTGAGAGTGAAACAGACATGCAAGAAATTCAAGAAAGCAAAAAAAGTAGATTGGAAACTGATTTGATGCAGCAAAAGACAGAGAACAGATCCTTTTCCCTTCACCTGATTTGTGATTTCACCAACACACACGCACTTATTTCAGACCACAAGAGTATCCCAGCACTACACACACTAAGCACCAGCACAACCCTGGCAGCGGCTGAGGGGCGAAAAGTGAGGGTAAGAGAGGGTTGGTTCAGATGGAGTTGGTACCAGTCGGATGTGTGTACCTGCTGGGCCTCAGGACTCCTCTGTAGGGGATCCGGGCCACTCGGGTCACTGGGCCCAGAGAGTGATAGAACCGAGTCCTGTTCAGAATGGGATAAGATAGAATAGGACAGGATAGGGGGCACGGGACACTGTTAAGGCTGTGTGAGGCTGCGTTGTTTTTTTTTTTTTGGTTGCTGTTGCCGTTTTTCCCTTCAAATTGCACGGGTTAGGGCAGGATGAGAGCAGTCATTTGGTTAGAGGAGTTACTGATGGATGTGTGTTTACAGGGTTATTCAAGACTATAAAGAAAATGGTGTTTTGGAAAAAGAGGTTAAGATGATTTTCAGGCTAGTAGATTCTTGAGCTGAGAGGGTGTTTTTTCGGATCTGGTGAGTGTGGCTCCAGAAACTTGTTGGCACAGGGCGCCTGCTGGTTAGGGGATTTAAATGTTAAGCACTTAATGCGTTTTAGGCTTTCGGAGAAGCAGAAGCGTCTTTATATCTTTGCTAAAAGCTGAGAGCAGCAGTGGAGGGATGAAGAACGATGGCCTTTGGTTGCACGGCTAAAAGCAAGGCTGTGCATGAAGTGTGTGTGTGTGTGAGGTTTAATGGCAGATCACTATGCATAACTGAAGGCAGAAATTTAAAAATTAGATGATCACATCAGGGACGGCAGCGTTTTATGATTTGATTTTTGCATGTGGACGTGATGAAAAAGCGTCGCCTACTGAAGCCTACAGAAGTATGAGCTTTACCTCTCAAACGCTGGCCAAGACACCTCTTCACTGAGCTCGGAGCCCTCGCTGCTACCTGTAAACAGACACAAATCATCAGGAAAAAATGTCACTTATGATAGAAACTGCGTTTGGATATATAGACATGTTCAAGTCTTACCAAGAGAAATGCCACTGGACAGAGTTGAGCTTTCTGCTTGTCCTCTGGTGGGACTGTGGCTCTCCATCACGCTGTCATCCAATAGGTGGCGAGAACCAGCATTGGGGAACGTAGCACTTTTAAACTCCACTGTATTCATCTTATGGATAAAACTGCAGAGACACAGTGAGCACAGTAATATTAAGAGAAATGTCATTGTTTATACTTTAACACACTGATGTGAAAATTTTATCTTCATCAATGCCTATAAAAAGGACTGACCCATGTTAACTACCTAATACAAGATAAAAACAAACACTGACTTGTAGCCCAGGCTGTGGCACTTCCTGTGTCCGTAGGGCAGCAGGTTCCTGGGGGACGGAGGTGTCGCCGGGACTTTGGTTCCTTCAGCTGCTACTGTACACTTACGGCCGCAGAGAGGAGAAGCTGATGCTTCCTGGCCTGAAAGTAACAGCGGCAGGGAAGCACAGAAGTTTACAGATCACCAAAAAGGCGAAGAGGAGCTAAGATAAAATAAACTAAGTCCTTATTAATCCCACAGCATGGAAATGCACAGTATTTCAGCAGCAAAGCAAAAAATATAGGAAAATCACTAGAAAAATCTAAATCAATAGGAAAAAACTGCAGAAAAGTAGGAAAAGTAATACAAAAACAAGTTAATCAAAGAAAACAGAAAACATGCTCTGACAGCTTGTGCAGCGACGGAGCTGGCAGCCACTAAAAACTACTTTTCTATTAATCTATTGGTTATTTTACCAATTGGTCAATTAATCTTAACCATCAATTTTACATTTGAGTTCATTTTATGTTTTCGTTTGCTGCCTAATGAGGGTGGTTTTACTTTTTTTGGCAGTGCATCTTTGCAGAGTGTGCAAAACAATTTTTTTGCTATGTGATAATTTGAATCGCTCCCAGACTTTCAAAGCCTGAGCCTTTGGAAACTTTTACAGTCAACCGAGTCATACTTTGCTGCAGCTGCCATTTTAGACAACTGCAGTGCACCTGACTGGTGACTGGAGCCAAAAATTATTCATATCATGATACAACGATGACAAATGGAGCATTGATACAGAACAAAAACACTGTTAATTTGAACTGAAAAAATAATAAACCAGGCGTTGGTTTAAAATATTGATGCCAACACATTTTCAGCGTTGACTACATTGATTATGCTGCCCAATCACTGCAGTTCTAACACTGAATAATGGAAAAATACAGATAACACACAGGTTTAGTTTACACAACAGATTAATCTGCCAACTGGAGATCTATACTTGAACTCACCGGCAAGATCCTCTTTGGAGGCGTTTGCTCGTGGTGTGCTGGTGCCTGGCTCAATCCTCTGTGACAACCTAAAAAAAAAAAAAAAAGGTACATTCAACTGTCTGAAATAATCATTTGTAATTTTGTCATGAAACAATAACTAATCAGATTTTTTAGGCAACACAGATGAGAGTGAAATGAAACTAGAACTAGACGGAACCTATTTTGGAAATTGTTCTTGTGACTAAATCAGAAAGATGAGCCAAAATGTTTGTGTTCTCCTGAGTTGGCCAACAGGTGCTCTGTTTATCCACATTCTGTTCTGTACGTTGTGTTTTGTTTCTTACTTGTAATTGTCGTCCTCCACAAACTTTTGTAGCTCCTCGATATACCTGACTGAGTTGAGATACTTCTGTACATGAGGCAACACTGGTATATCTGAGAGAGAGCAGATCGAGAGAGACATTAGGATAAAAAATACCAAACCTGCTAACATTCTTTAACTTGGCTATATAGTGTGTCTGAAGCACGTGTAACAATTTAGAAATTTGTATTTTCAGCTTGTTTTGAAGGCAGTTCAAGTGCAAGACAGCTCTGGAGCAACCGTATTTCTCAGTAACAGGTGCAACTCATAGGAAATTTAATCTTTTTAATTTGTTTTTTAAAGAAACAAACAAGCAGGAAATTGTTTGAAATGATGTCTCCACTCATCTTAATTTAACTTTTCTGCCATTTTTCACAAATGAAAAGTTAAAATATTCTAAAATGACAACGTCTTGCGAAAAATCATGAATGCCGATGACAGCAACTGATCTAAGTATATTTTATCCAACTTCACATTTCACAAAAACACACAGAGGCAGTGATGAATAGCAGAGACTCTTTCATAGTGTCTCCATGGCAACAGGAAATGAAGTGGTGAGGCTGTTGTGGTGTTTTCTCCAGCCTTTACACAGATTCCCTCTTCCTCTTAAACTTTTGCTCCTTCACATGTAGATGGACCGACTTCAGGAAAGAGTGAGGATTTGTGGTTTAGACTCTGACATGAGATTAAACCTCTGCGCCTCAAAAGTCATCAGCGGGTTTGAAAGGAAAAAAAAATCACTCTAAAGCACTATATTCTACATATCTGATTTTAAAAAGAAAAAAAACTTCCCACAAATAAACCATTTGCTCTAACCAGATTCTGTTTAAAAAAAAAAAAAAACAAACAAAAAAAAAAACAGAAAATGTTGTGTTCCTCAGTGCAACCATGTCAACTGTGACAAACTGTCCTGTGACAAACATTCTGGAACTTTTAATTTGACTTTGGCTGAACTGCAGACTGTGTTTACACAGAGCAGATAGGAGACAAGCATGGAAACAAATTAAAAGTGTAAGCTGTGAAATATCTATTCTGGAGAGTCATCATTTTCTTTTCCAAGTATTGGTAGCAGCTGCGGACACTTGGAAAAATGTTGTACATGTTAATTCCAAGTTTTTTCAGCTGTCATAAAACAACTAATCGAAGACATTCAACGGTTGCTTCTTTTCTTTTTAAATGACTTTTAGCATTATAACGGCAAAATAGAAATTTTAAGGTTCTTTACCTCTGGCCATGATTGCGCAGTTTCTACAGATGTGCAGGACTTTATGTTGCATTGAAATCTTAATCCACAGTTAGCAAAAATGTGACAGGAGCAAATAAAATTCCCGTGGAGTATCCCATGAATGAGTGGCTGTGGCTGTTTGAGTCTTACCGTAGGTACAAGATCTCTGCAGGTCTGATATGATTCTGAGAAGGTTGTTCATCAGGTTTGATCTCTGTTCGTTCTCCAGTATGCTGCCCGTGGAGGGGTAGGCTGAGTCTATATATGTCAGATCAGACAAGTACATCCCTGAAATAAAGCAGGAGACAGAAAAAAGATGCACACATTAAATTATGAGAAACACACAGATCTCGTCGTCATGCACTCATCTTTCAGCGGGCCAAGGACCCCAATGCAAGCCAAATGAGGACAGCATCCATCTGTCAGAGGTGTTTTTTTCTTTTTATTTTCTCGCCAGTAGGGAGCACAAGGGTTTTCCTGACTGAACACACAGATCAGCTCATTAGGCAGCAAACATGTTGATATAATCAAGGCTGGACATCGTAACACAGCCAGATTTCCACGGACGCACGATGCAAGCATCATGCAGATGTGGTGTCAAAACCAGCTGGTACTTGCAGACTGTTGTTTTGTAATCACGTGTATAAACTGGCAGGAATGAAATTCTGCACAAACTGTTTGCATAGACTTTGCTCAAGTTTCAAACACACATTTTTTTGTCCCTTGATTTGCTCCCGATGGGTCTAAATGAGCGTCCTGAATGGATGGCTGATCCTCTTCAGCCTTTCCAACTCAAGGCCATCTATCCCTCCTCAGTTCCCGCCTCTTGTTGCATCTTTTTGGCAGACTTGGAGCAGAGCTGAGATTCTTAGTCTCTCGTTACATAAATATTAACATTAAAGGGCAAACCCAGGAGTGGCTTCACACAACTCTGAAAAGAGAGATTAACAAGCTTCAGACGTGAACTGATAGTGGACTTTCCTTCCACTCTCCTCTTTCCTCCTTCTCTTGCTCAATGTTTCTTTCACACGCCAGTGTCGCGATTGAGTGCAGATGTAAGAAAAGTTCTCACACAGTAGACTACATGACACCCCCGTCCTCTCCTTCCCCCACCTCCCTTGGAGAAGGGTGTAATACTCACAGATGTGTGTTCATACACATGCTTTTACAACAGTTTGCATGCAGTCAAAGTTCAGAGCTGCAAGACCAGATCCAGCAGATAAAAAGGGGTAAAACTCCTCTTTAGGATTTCATATAGATGCACAAATACACAGCAGCGTGAGATGGGAAATAAAGAGAGGAGTTGGGAACAGGAGAAGCGGTTTACAAGCATTTGGAGACTCGGCTGTAAGGGGGATTGTGAGAGATGGGGAAAAGGAGAGAAAGAGTGGGATCCTTAAGGCTTAACTGCTATAGCTGCTTCTCTGAGAGCATGTCAGGGATAACAGCAGTTAGTCATGCACAAATCCATACTGCCTGTGCCACCCACAGACAGATGTGTGCTCACAGGACCTGTGGTTAGATTACATAGACCCTTTGTATGTGTTTTCATGTTGCAAACCTCTTATGAGAAGACCGTGAATTAAGTTAGAAACATAAGTGTGAGAGGGAAGAAGTGCAGCCACAATGCAGGGAGAAAATATCATCCTGTCTCTCCTCCTCTAAGCTTGTTATCTCGAAAAGATATTTCAAATATTTCAGCACAAAAAAACTCTACATATGTCCATGTCTCCCGACACCTGAACACATTAACGTGAATGACAGTGGTGATAAGGAGCAAGCTAAGTCCAGACAAGCTCAGACTCCACCTGGAGCAAGTATTTTCTTCCAAATGCTCCACAAATCAGTTTTATCTGCCTGCTTTTGTCTCAGGCTCTCATATATCCAGCTGTTCTCTACAGGAAGGCGCTCAGAAACCCCAGCAGAATTACAATCAGTCTTCCCATTGCTAAAGGACAAAGCTCCCCCCCCCAAAAAAAGATGAGGGGAATTGAGAGTTGTAATTGAGGACAAAAAGGTCAAAGCAGCCCCAGACTCAGCGAAAACCACTTCCGAATTCAAACAGGTCTCGTCTCATTTTACTCAACTCACTTCTTCTACACAAGAACCACGAAGGCCATTGTTGAGGATGGGAAATTTAATGAGGCAGCTCTGTTATTCTCTTTTTCTGTCTTTTTTTCCATCAGAGTGACATCAGAGGTGGGCTGGGCAATTCCAAAAAAATAAAGAGAGGAAGAAAGGAAAAAAAGGAGGCAATCTCCAACACCCACACCCTCATCCCCCTTCTCCTCCCCTCTCTTCCTCCTTCCCCTCCCTCTTCTAGTCTCCCCCATTCTTCATGAAAAACTCAAGGCATCAGTGGTTTAGAGCTCAGTCTGTTGAGGTGGCCGGCTTTTGAACCATGCCCCAGCCTGAGCCCCGGGACAGCTAAGTCCGCAGAGAGAGGCACATCTTTTGGGGAAGTAGGGCCTTTGACTAAAGCCTTGTGTTGTGATTCACAGCAGCAGCAGGACAGGAGGAGTGAGTGGAGGGGAGATCCTCAGAAGACCGGGACAAAGAGACAGAGAGATGAGTCCTGAGCACTGCAGCTCGGTGAAGACACAACACAACGCACACGTGAAACTATAACTGCAGGAAAACACCCCCCTCCACTACTGGTAACAAAAAGGTAAATGCTGGTTGAGTTTATTCTGTCTCCAATTTTGGTTCTTGGAGTGTGTGTTTGCATCAGAGAGACAGTGTTTGTGAGTGTGTGTCGGTGTATGTATGAGTGTGTGTGTGTGTGTGTGTGTGTGTGTGTGTGTGTGTGTGTGTGTGTGTGTGTGTGTGTGTGTGTGTGTGTGTGTGTCTGGGCAGCTGTGAGAGCTCTGGCGGAGAGGTTGGAGAGGTTAGAACGTTTCGTGACTGGATGTTGCGGCTGCAGACAGAAGCATTTAGCAACGCTTCTTTGGCTTTCCTCTGGAGTCTGACTGGGACATAGTGTGTACAGCATGCTGAGGAGTGTATTGTGTGTATACAGTCAACAAATGTGACAGTATGAGACCACATAAGGGATGTAAAGGGAGACTGAAGCAAATTTATGAAGTGTGATGACTGGTGATTTCGGTGTTTTCGGTGTGCAGGGTCAGAATAGACATCAGTTACATAATCAGTAACAGAAATCCTCAAATAATAAAAGATTTAGTCATAGAAGTGTATGCTTCTAGATGTAAGAGGAAGAAGCATCCCATGTCTTAAATGTTCCCTGAAATGTTCACTACGTCCTACTTGAGGACCAACAGAAAGCAAGAAAAAATGTGAAGAGAAAGAAAAGTGGGGCATTCCAGCAGAACACTTGAGGGAGGCTGATCTGATCAGATGGAGAGATTTGAGCTCTGGAGCCAGGCTTGTTTATTTTTTTCTTGGATTTTGGTTTCCTAATACAGCACCATGTGAGCCTGCTCTCTAACAGGGAGTCGAGTTAACCTGTTGGAATCAAGGTTAGATCAATAAGATCACACATAATGAGGCGGTGACATGCCTCTCAACACATGCTTCTTCTTGTTACATATAGGGGCTGTGAGATCATACACTGAGGTGCACAGAAAACACATGGTAGTTGGTGGAATCCTTAAAAGTGAACAGGCTGTTTCTATGAGTGTCCACATTCACAAGGTTGTTTTAGGGGGGAAATGATGTAAGCCAACTCTAACCGCATCCTCTATCAAGGGCACCCCACGGACATAAGAGACTTCAGTCACAATCTCGCCATGATAGCAAAAGCTTTGAACACTAACAACATCAATCTGGTGCTCTTCCCTATCACTAACTCACAAGCATCTTCAAATGTTTTCACTTACGCCCTGGTCCGTTGGTGGGATCTGTGGAAAACATTCTGTTTCGCTGAGAAGCCACATCTGTGAATGCCGTAAATGACCGTGAGAGACATTTGCACAGAGCTTCAAAAAGCAAAGGTTTGAAGTAAAAGGCAAAATGGGAGAAAGGGAAAAGGCTAAGAAAACATTTCATGAGCTTTCTCAGTTTTCCCTTAGAGCAATAAATCACAATATCAATGCCTCCAATAACTCAGGCAGGCGAAGAAGAAAAACGAAAGCTAAAAAGATGGAGAGGAGGCAGGAGCAGCTGTCTGAGACACATCCAGAACATTCCGTGCTGGAGCCCTTGAGTTCACCTGAACCTCGAGTGGGACACGCTTTAACTGGGTCATTGCTATCAGTCTACACATAAACTAACCAGACTCTTAACCTCCACTCTAAACTTTGAATCACAACTTTTTGATGAGTTTCCTATTTAAAGTTTTTAAAACTCCCTGGACAAGCCAATAAATAGCAATCAGGTCGTGCATGGCAGGGCTGTCAGAGCCGGTTACCCGCCGCCCTCCCCCAGCCGTCCTGTCACACACCATGTTGTAACCCAGCAGGAGACTGATAGCTCGCCCAGCCAGCACACACCAACTGCGGTTTTTGGTCAACGGGCACGCATCCAATCGTATCTCCCTGTTTAACCTAATCCTGAGTGCCGACCCTTCATAGGCCCAGATGTGTAATGGACAGCTCAGCTGATCTTATCTGCAAAACAGAGCCACTTATAGAAGCAGACAAAAGATAACACGCACTGGATACAGCCCTGAGCCAAAAACACTGCGGCTGCTGCTGCCCTGACGACCACATGTGGCTAAAACCAGCCACAGAAAAACAAGTTGGACGCATTACATGTCTTAAAAACTCAGACTGACATTACGAGTCACACAGCAAGCTGCAGTACTTTTGAATTGTGTAGAGAACTACAAAAGATTGAAACAACTATAAGGTTAAAAAAAAAAAAAAAGTGCCAAGGCTGCAGTAAAACTCCAAGGAAAGTTTCTAACACTCAGCTCATTTAGAATCTCCTTAATGAGAGCTTGGACACAGTTGAACAGACAGGTCAGCATAAGGGAGGTAGAGGTCAGCCAGGAGGTCAGGGTAAACAGTTGAGAGAAGGAGAGGCATGAAACTAAGTAGAGCCAGTGGGTAATGAGTGTGCAGATGCCGTGTGTGTGAATTTATGCGTTCTTCCTTGTTGATTCAGCTAATAGAAAGCATGTGTAGTGTGAGGTATGAGCTTAAGGTGAGGTGTGACTCAGAGGAAAAATAAAAAAACCAAGACAGAGTGCCTATGAGTGGTGACGAGTAATCTCCTAAATCAGAAAAAATCTGAACCATCCAGCCAAACAAACATTTACATAAATGCAGTAAATTTTTAATGCTGCCCCCTCCTGGCTCTCCTCCCTCTCCTGACCCTCCTGCTGCTCTTTTCTGCTGCGTGAAATCTTAGAAGGAAGCCAAGTGTCGCTTTACCAGCTTAAATTCCGGAGAAAAGGCCTCTGAACAGGCGAGGCAGTAGCTTGTTATGTCACAATGGGTAATACATTAGTGGAAGACGATGCAAACTGCTGGCATTTGACGTGCATGCATCATTGTAAGTGTGGCTACAAGGAGCGTTGGGTTCTGTGATGGGGGAGGTAAGAAGGGGTGAGTGTCGTGCACTGATGGACGAGGGTACTGCAGAGCTGAGAGTCCTTATCTTGACTAAGTGTGACAGATATAGAGGGACGGCCTTGTATGAACTCTGTCCATCAGCAGGCCAGGAGTGTAAAAACAGAGTGTTTGTGCATTTATATGTGCATAAAGAGGAAGACGGTGGGGGACCCGCTTTCCACAAAGGCCAATTGATTGCAGGGGTTGTTGAGCGGGCGAGCAGGGGAGGGGTGAGGCAGAGGAAGGGTGGGGCTGCACCCTAATCCCACATATAGACCTCTGACCCCAACATCAGCCCACATGTTTAGAGTTTCACTACAGAAGAAGGAAAGCAGATGGGGGCCGGTGGGGCCTCAGGGGGGTTTAGGGGGCTCACTCCTCACTAATGTAGCATCATGAAAGAAGACAACTCAGTAGCTAGAAAACAGGAGGTGGAAGGAACTCTTCGAAACACAAGCCAGCAGCATAAATTGAGCCACTTAATCTAACATAACTTCAATATCCAGTCTCAATTATTGGCTCAGGCCATAAATGCAAAGATAATCCCACTGTAGTTCTTTGTCTGTGCTTTGATTTCAGTTATAACATTCCCAACGTGCACCGTTTAATGAGCAGATATAAAACAGCATCATTATTCCTGTACCACAGTGGATTCCGCGCTCCGCTTTAGTGGAAGCATTTAATCTCTGTAAGGTTTCTTCAATTTTGCTGATGAGTTTTTTATGAGTTTTTCCTTCTTGTTGTTAGTTCTCAGTGTGTACACTGTTTGCTTTATAATGTTAGTACTTTCACCGCTTCTGAGCTCATGCTGTGTTCTCCTCTGCAGCGATTTCTTTGCTCTGATTTGAAGCCAGTTAAATGGTTTCTTAGCTGTCAGTTGCACTTGTGGTTCTGTAACCAATTGCTTCAGCAGCAAGCACACCAGAAAAAGTGTATAAATGGTCATGTAACTCGGCTCTGTGGCCAAAAACGGTGGCTGGTGACATCACGTATGAATGGAAGGCTGGAGTGAAGTCTGTCTCTGGCGCTGTTCTAACAGTACAGCTGGCTGAGCTCCATGTTGTCATGTAAAGGAAAGCTGCTGTTTATTGTTGCTGCTTCTACGCCTCCTCCACAAATTTCATAACCCACTCCTCGCCTTCACGTATCCACATCTTGTTTGGACTTTCTTCCCCCGGTTTTTCTGACCACTGATGAGGTGCTGTGTGTTTCGGGGCATTTTGGACTTCTTGTTGGGAAAGTCTGAGGACCAGATGGGGGAGTGGAAGCAAGGGATTTTGAGGCTGGGAAATACATTGACTATGAACACATAAATACATTTTATCCAAGTTTTTCTCTCCGGCTTGTTGAACTGCAATCCATCAGGCTGCAGACCGACACATCAGAATTGGTAAATCACTGCAGGAGACATCCAGAGAGCATCAGCTCTGAAACCCACACAACACAGGCAGATGCTTCTAGCAGTCAAACAGTTTTGCTCAGAATTTTACACATTTACAGGGTCTAGCTCATCTTAAATACCTGATACAAGCCTTAAAGTTGCACTGTACTCAGAATTTTTACCAAATATCAGAATACACCTGAATTACAGAAGACAATTTTGCTTGTTGCTTAGCTCCAAAATACGCTTGCAGGTTTGAAAGGCATGTCATCTTTTAAAAATATAAAGTCAAAATTGCACCATTTTAGAGCAACAAATGGTACAAACCGAGAAAATGGTAGAATTTTATACTTTCTGACCAACCTTGAACTATCACCTGCAATGGGCTGTTTTGTTGGAAAGTTAACCAAATCTCAGCTTGAAACTGTGAAATTTTGTCTAAATCACTTCTTTCTACCTGTGTCGTTTTTAAAAAAATCATCAAAAATAAACTGTCCAAATCAATGATCACGAAGCCATTAGTTACTCAGCTACGATTAACAGTCACGTGACAAAATGTAGGTACTTTTCAGCTGAACTGCAGTCAGTGTTTACAAAGAGCAGAGAGGAGACAAGTGTAGAAACAAAAAAAACATGCAAGTCATAAAATATCTATAGAACATGGAATTTTACAGTTTTTACCAGTGTTTGTAATATCTTGGGGGATTTGCTGCACATGTTGATTCCAGATGTTAAATTTTTTCTAAATCTACTAATTAACAAAAATCTACTTTAGTTTATTTTTTACATTTTTTCTTTTTTTTAGGATTCATTCTAATGTTGTCATTCTGCAATAAAGCCATTCTGAACCTTTATATTACAGTGGAAAACGAGTCCACAGTGAGCAATAATGTGAGAGTAACAGAAAACACCCATAAACTGCTCAGGGATCAGCAGGTTAACTCAGAATTAGTAAATATTTCTACCTGAAAAAGGCAAGATGCTCTGCACAGCCATTACTTCTCAATGCTAAATATTATCAAACCACTAATATGTTATTTTACACAGAATGAAAACCCAAATGAGTCTGCATTTTGATTTTGTAATGAAAGATTTTTATCTACATGCCTATTTTATTTACCTTTATTAGCTGCTATTTTATCCTTTATAGACATAATATGGACGTTAAAGGGGTTCATCTGGAAAAGCACATATAAAGCTCCTCCGCCTCTAACCAGACACCTGCAGTGAACCAGATTTCCATGCAGACATTTATTATTTAATCAGTTTTTTCAGGTCAAAAATGATATCTGTGTTTAACAAACTGTTGCCCCTCAACACACACACAGTGTAACCTGAGGCTGTAAGAGTGGCATATGGTTGTCTTTTTGAGGTAACAACCAACATTCATTACGCTGTTTAACCAGCAACAAGCCAGAGCTAATTTTTCCTGTCTTGGAGTAACATAAGCAGTCGTCTTGCCTAATGACTTCTCTGGTCATTTCCTCTTTTAGAACTTGAAGAAATGAATTATTTCTGTCTCCTACTCGGGCACAAAACTAATCAGCATTAAAGTGCAACATAAACCTCCACACAGAAACTGAAAGCAAATGAGAGCCGGTTTCCCTCCAGAGTCAGTGTGCGGTCACCGCAAAAAAGGCAAACTAACACCAATGTGAAATAGCTATTCAGCATCACACCACTTCACATACTGTCTGCATTTGTGTGTGAAAACTGTGTGCAAATATGGAAACGTGTGGAGGCATACAAAATGTGCATATTTGTGTGTATAAAGCAGTCCAGAAATCTATCAGCATTGTACTAAGCTCCTAAATTACCAGATAAATCAGCCAAAGCCTCCAGGCTCAGACAATCAACTCTCCTGTTCGAGTAAGAACCAGAGGAACACTTCATTTCAAACAGGAGAGCATTAAGACGACAACAGAATGAACAAGAACCATAAAGCAAAATATGGTACAGCCAGAGCTGCAGACACAAAGTTGCCTTCAGAGGATGACAGAATTTAATGGGCTTAAACAGTTGTGTCTTGTTCAACTGAAAATTATTCCCAGTTGGAAGAAAGTGCGTGGTAAAAAGAGAAATAGGCTACATACTGTCTGCCCTTAGACGGTCCAAAAACAGCCATGAAAATAAATGAACCAATAGTGCAGATAGAGACGGACAAAGAGGAGGAAGGACAGTTAAAGAGACACCGTAACACATCTCAGGACTATTAGGAGGTATTAGGGAACCCAGCAGTGCACTAAGGAAGACTCAGAATTTCATACTGTTGCCAAAACACAAGGCAAGCGGAGATGAAGGCTGCAAATCCTTTTTTCCAGACAGTGTTTCTCTGATTCAACGAAGAAGACACAAGCTGTTCGTCAGCAAGGCAGAGCCAAGAAGAAATTCAATAAATCCTGTTGACGTTAAGAAGAAAATTAGCTTCAATTTCTTTGATTTTGTGCACTGCTTACAGTCAATAACTTTCACATGCCATTATTTAACTGTACCAAAACGAATGGAAGGAACACCAAACAGAGAAAGCAAAGAGGAAAGGAAGTATTAAAAAGAAAAGGGAAGAAAAGGAAAGTGACGAGGAGGGGGGTTACACACAGAGGAAAGCAATTAAATGGAAAGAAACCGCCAGAGAAGAGTGCAAATCTATCAAGAATAAAAATATATATTTTGAAAAAAGAAAGTGGAGTATTTTATCTATGAGAGGTTCTGCCTGAAGTTATGCTCATGATGCCTTGCCAAAAAGGGAAAAGGGTCATGGCCAACTTTCTGCTACTATTAGTCTCTACTAGTGTCTCTGTTCTCCTTTTACATGTTTGCAATGTCTATCAGCCTCACAGTCTGTCACTCCTCATCTCCTCCCCATGTGCAGCCGCTGTAGTATCTGCACACGTAGCTCAGTGCTTCTCTACGTTCTGATTGTGAGGAACGTTTCTCTGAAGCACCTCGCAATTTATTTTGAGCAAAATAATACTCAAGAGTGGGGAACATTGCTCATTCATGCTGACACTACGCCAAACATTGCAGCACTTGTACGTGTGAGATGAAATCTCTTCCAACAAATGGAAATAAAACAACCAATGCAACTTTACGTGACCTTGTGTTGCCTTGTCATAAAAACACCCACAAACATACGAAGAGGACCTGCGGTGTTTCCATTGTAAGCTAAAACCACAGTCAGGAAAACAAGCTGGTATATCTCCTGAAGCCTGTTGATAAAGACCCAAGTGGTGTCTACTCAGGCATGCACAGAGTTTTATCGCTCCTCTTTTGTTGTTAAATCTGAAAAACGCCAGATGTGTGCTATAGCTGGCATAAATTCCCTGCTAACTCTGCTGAAGCAGTATAGTTGATCAAGTAGGGTAACTACAGATGCCTACAAACACGATTAAATCAAAACTGCCTTTCCACTGTGTAACTTTAACTGACAATTTGCAGAAAGAGATCGACAAAATATATTAGTGACTATAACCGGTGTGTGAAAGCACATTCACAGGCACAAAGCTTCTGTCCCGCAGGTGAGCGCTTTATGTTTTCCGCTCAATTGCCCTCACAGTCCTAAAGCACTTGAGCAGTTTTGTGTTTTTTGCTTTTTTTTAAGGTCGAAAGAAAAAAGGGGAGCCGCTGTGCTTGTTCTGAGGAAACAGTGTAAACTTTGTACCTTCATGACACACTGGTGACCTCTGAACATTCTCTGGAATGCCTTTGATATGTTGTGGTTCCATGAAAGGGGTTAGGCCCCTTGTACTCAGAACCACCAACCAGGAAGACATCCGAGACCAGAAGATGGAAACAGAGAGAGAGAGAGGGGAGAGAATGAGAAGGAAAAAGGAGGATGACAAGAAAGAGATGGGAACTGATGGATGAGTTGTAAAGCTGCCTGTCTTGTTCAATCCCCCTTAAACTGCATGACTATGAACAATTTGGTGGCGCTGATAACAACAGTAAAAAGCCGTTTAAGGAAGACACACTGGAGAACTGATACTGCTGATGCAGCTGTTAAAGTCATTAGCAGCACTCACCGAGGTCAGCAAGGATACAGTACCTGGTTACGCTGTCAGACACACCGGCTGCTGGGAAAACACCGTGAAAATGAATAACGTCTCTGGATAGTCATGCACCAGCAGTATTCAATCATACAGGCGAACGCACAACCCTTAACATACCATGACACATGCACACACACACACTACAGATCAGCAGTGCTTGCTGTAATCCTGTCCCCCCTCTCAACATTGTTCCAAGTGACAGTACTGCCAGGATTCCTCAAGAACCACAATGGCGTCATATGGGAGACACACAGGGCCTGAGTTTCAGGGTGGAGGTAGGACTTAATGATGTGGCACTGAGCAAAGACTGACTGTGAGGAGTGATGGAGTGGACTTGGAGGCCTACACAGTCTTGGGTTTGCGTAGGCTCAGGCCAGGGTGTTAAATGGAGCAGTGTATACGTCTATGTGAGTGGTTTTTGTCCTTGTATACTGATGAGAAACAGAGCTAGACTCAGTGGGGAAAAAGAGGCCAGGAGTCCCGCTCAAACTAGACAGGGCTAAAAAAGTTTTGCGCATGGTGTTATTTTTTTGGACTTCGTTTCAAACCCCCCGTCGTGACTGTCTGCATGTGCATGTTTGTAAAATCTTTGAAGTGAAACAAAAATACTACCTCCTACCTAACATCCTGTTGGTGCTTTTACCTTCCGTGTGTTTTGCTTAGAGAAGGCATGTGCACATGGCCAACACGATTGTATGGGACAACAAGAGACAAACTCAAGAAATATATCAGAAGCTCAAAGTTTCTTTAACACCTGTCAATGATGAATGTTTTTTTTTTTTAAGAACATTCATACAGTGTTTTTTGTTTTATAATGCATCTTGAGCAAAAATGAGCACTAATTCATACAGCCACATTTTCATATGCAACAAAACAACCAAACCAATCTTGTCAACTTGCAGAGTGGAGCCTTCTGTATCTATATTATTTTTTTCCCAGAATCGGCCCCAGTTTGAGCGTGAATGGCTGAATCACTCTAATATTATAACTGGCTATTGTGCAGCATCATACATTGTTTAAGCAGCGCTTTAAGTGAGCTGCTGTGGTCGAGGTGCTATTAGAGGTGGAGGGGTCGGTTGTGGAAAAAAGCTGCGACTTCAAAGATCTGCACATTTTCATTGACGAAACAGTGAAAAAATACAATAATTGCAGTCATTTTAAGGTGTGAAGGGATTATTTTCATCGGAAAAAAACTCTAAATACGTAACGATGCACAGAGATGAGTTTACAAGGTTTAATCAAAGTCTGAAGAGGCACTTTAGGCAATATTAGTGCATTTCCATCACATTCAAACACAGACGTAATTAGGATTACGCTAATGACACATTCAAGAGAGATTACTATTCATCATACATGCTGTTGGCAAAGTTTGCATCAATGTTAACAGCGGTTAAAGAGATGGAAAACAATGGTCAGGCAATAAACCAATACAAAATAAAGAAAGCAAATCTAGTTTTAGTGACTCACTGCACAGAAACAATGAGCAAGTGAATTCAAGCGTCTCTCTCTCTTCATCTTGTCTAATTAAGATCCATTCAGTTATTTACAAGTTACCAATAACAGCTGATTCCCATTCATAGCCTATTTACTGAGAGAAAAATACCTGCAAGCCCAGAGGAATTGGCTATCAGACTGTATTAACTCCAAAATAGTCACAGCAACATAAGCTACAGCATTATCAAGACCCAAAAACTGGAACGAGATTCCTGCAATTAACACGTTGGATTTCTAAAGAGTTCCTACAAAGAGACTTGCTGTTGAAAAACACAGTTAAGGTGCTTATTCTACAAGACAAGAGGGTGGAAGTTTGCTAAAGAAGAGAAACATTAATCTATTTTCAGGTTAAAAAGGGAAAGTGAATGTAAGAGCAGATCCTAAAGACAAAGCACAGGCAGCAGCCACGTATCAGAACTTTTTAATAGGGTGAACCAACAGGACCTCAGAAAAATACAGTGTCTGTCAGCAGGGTAACTTAGACACAAAACAGACGTCGTCCAGTTGGCTGGACAGAGATGAGTTCTTTTTTATCACTCTTTCCACACAAACAACTTTCTATGGAACAATGACGTGACAAATCTTCTACTGCACACTTTCCTAAACAACTACTGATTTTTTGTGAATGTTTGAAACTGCGTCAAAAATCTTTTCAGTAAAAAAATCCAATGGTGGTCTGCTTTGGAAGAACACACAATAAACAGCCCTGTTGTTGTCATTCCTTTTGTTAGCCATTGTAAACTAAGACGAGGGTGTTTTCTTGACTCCTAAGGTCTTGTATTCTTGCAGGGAGGCCTGGAGGGATCGCCAGCAGCTGTCCATCTACCCAACCAGCCAGCCAGCAGCAATGCAGGGGCTGATGTGGAGCCTGTGTGCCCTGCTCTGCCTCTCTCTCTGGGAAGAAAGTTACTGCAGGAGCTCCAGGGAAGCCCGGAGGCCCAAAGAGCCTTTTCTTCACAGGAGTAAAAGAGCTCCTCAGGATCCAGACGCTAAAAAATGTTCCTATACATTCCTGGTCCCTCAACAGAGAATCACAGGTACAAAGGACAACTTCTTTTGAAATAAGTAACAGTGAGATATGGATGTCATCATTTCTCACTGATTCAACAAGTGTTTCTTCTTTGTTTTCAGTTAAGTAAAATAGCTTCTTGTTAATCTCTTAAATAATTCATATCTGTCTTCAGGACCGATCTGTGCCAGCACCACAGGTCCTGAGCCAGACAAGGACAGAGTGACTCGTATGGACATTGCAGATGTCCGGGAGGTGCTCAACAAACAGCGGCGTGAGATTGAGACGCTGCAGCTGGTGGTCGATGTGGATGGTAACTTGGTGAATGAGATGAAGTTGCTGCGGAAGGAGAGCAGGAACATGAACTCCAGGGTGACCCAGCTCTACATGCAGCTGTTGCATGAGATCATCAGGAAAAGAGACAACTCTTTGGAGCTAGCCCAGCTGGAGAACCGTGTCCTCAATGTGACCTCTGAGATGATGCGACTGGCTTCAAGGTACAAGGAGCTGGAGGGCCGATTCGCCACAATGGCTGGGGTGGTGAACAACCAGTCTATTCTCATCTCTGCACTGGAGGAGCAATGTCTGAGGACGCTGGGACGGAGCGAGCTGCCCCCAGTTCCCCCACTGGTGCAGGTGGTACCGCAAAATATACCAGTTAACAACCGTTTCACCAATGAGATACAGAGGGACAATAACAACAGGGCCTTCCCCCGAGGATCACGCATGGAGGCACCTACTGCAAGCCCTTTTGGGATTGATCCTCCTCCACCACAGGGAACGCTCACCTCTGATGGTATGTACCGATGTAAAACGACAGGGGATGATAGAGTAACGAGTTAACGATGTAAAACAATCAGTAATCTAATGAGTTTTCATGGATGGAAACTGAGCAGAAACAAAGCAACTGTTGCTTATCACAGCAATTGTGGTAGTTAATTGCTCACAAAACTACTTAGATGCGTTTAGCTAAGGGCTGCAATTCAAAACGTAATTTCTCGCAACATGGCTCATCCTTGGCATACTACGGAGGCAGTGAAATCATACATTCCTATGATCCCACTGGCCGCCTGTATTGGCAGCACAGCACTCAGCATATGTACTAAATTAGTGAGTTGTGGATTAGGTCTCTTTGAACAGCACTGAAAAGTCTTCATAACCTGCTGCAAGGCTTTAGTCAGGTTTAAATTCAGTCTGTGCAAGAAATAAAGGGGGAAGAAAATAGTGAAGCAAAGCATCTGATGGATTGGATGAGTCCACTGCATCTCAGGCCACTGCACAAAACCATCCCATCAGATAAAATCCTCTAAGATAGACAAGGCTCCTCTGTACTTTCCCCCCAGAGTTTGGTTAATTCTGGCTTCTGAGAGAGATCATCTTCAACATGAAACCAATTTGCAAGGTTAGAATGCTACTTGGAAACGGCTCCTAAAATCTGGTCTGGGCTGTTGTATTTTGACTGGCGATTAGAGTACGGCGGGGAATGTTGACAGGGGTTATACAACCCGATGGTGAAATGGATGAAATCATTCATAACATCCCTCAGACAAGAGAGGGAGTAAAAGAAGAGCTGTTTAAACACTGGCAGGGGATTGATTTAGTATGGTGCAATAAGCGGATTCATGAAAAAATATTGAAGAGACGAATACTGGTAGATACCATTTGAAAACTATTTACGTCAGTCTGTTTAGGTCAATGTCAGCTACATCTTGGTGTTAGTCTAAAAACATTAGCCCACTGCAATGTCATTACAGGACAAAAAAAATTAATCAACCCTATGCTCCAGTCATTAGACTTTATATAGTAATGTGAAGTGTGAATTAATGCAAAGTGTCTGAAAAGTGCTTTTCAAAGAGGTCCACTGTCAGTTCTTTGGAAAGCAGTCTGTGAAACATGGCTCTTCTCAGTACATTGAGCTGTTGCCACCTTTCACTGACCCGAGAACTAATAATGATAGGCTTATTTCAGGCTCAATAAGCAGAGAAGCAAAGATGGAATATGTTAAAAGCCTCTGTGGAGAAAAAAAAGGTCCAAGGAAACACAGAGAGATGAAAGAAAATATGAGGTTGGGGAAGTGGTTGCGGGAGGTAAAATGGCAAAGACTGCACTTATAGATGACAAAAAGACAGAGTGTTCTTGTAGCTATTTCTAGCTGTGTATAATAATTCCCCACCTACCTCACCTTGGCTTGGCTGAACTGTAATTTTAGTGTTGTATAAGTTAATCAAAGCTCGTCAGAACAGAGCGCTCTTAAGCAGTAGCTCTCCAATTCCACAGACCTTTTCCATGCTATAGAAAAGTCATCCATAAGCCGCTGTTTTCACTATTTCTCATCCCCTGTTTATTCAAGAAAACAAACTGAAACCCAGGGGTGGATCACTAGCTTTGGTGGCTCATCCTTCACCATTTCATTTGCAGGAAAAGAAAAACACATGCCACAAAACGTTTTTACCTCTTGTCTCCATAAAATATATTTAGCTAGTGATAAGGATGGGTACTGTTCCTGAATAACATGAGCTTTAATTTTCTAATTTCCTTTAATTCATTTGTTGTCACTGCTATGGAAATGCCATTCAGCAGACAGTTGAGCTAAATCATGAATGTAAAACGGTAAAATTTAAAACCCCACCCCACTACAGACACCTAATAGGCTCTCTTCCATGTAGGTTCAGTACTACTGTAAATACACATGGCCTGACCACAGTTTGGTCTAGCTGAACCCTTTTTAAACCACTATGGTATGTTTGATTTATTTTTAACCTCAACCTGATGAAGACATTACTAGAAAAATACCAGCCTGTGCGTGGAGGTTTTAGGTATCTCCATTAGGTCCCTATGTGCTCCAACACCCAGCTAAGAAAACCATCTACCAAAGGCCTTTAGGCCCCGGAGGTCCCCACACACAAAGCCTGTCTTCATACCGGCTTAATAAATATTCACACAGGGGAGAAAAAGAGGAAATATGCTGGGTTTAGGTTAAGTTGCTTCAACTTTGGGTGCAGCACTACCCGATGGCTTCAATTAAAAGCTCAACCTGGGTGATTATTCCCACAACAATTTAAGTCTGGAGACACATGCTTATGCAACTTGAGATTGCAGGATAGTTGGATGGTCTGAGAAAAAGGAGATATTTTCCAAAGCATTTTGCCACAATCATACATCTCCCCAAACCACAGGGGTTCCTTCCCAACTTTTTCTGCCGTTTCTCTTGCCTGAGGGATTATGATGACTTTTGCATATGCACTTAAAAAAGAAGACATCTTGTTCAATTCAAAGCACAGTATGGTGAATTTGTTCAGGAAGCTTAAACTGTCTGCGATTCAGATAATTGATGGTCTTAGTAGGAATCAAAAGTCAGTAGCAAAATATAAAATTCCAACTATAGTGCCTTCATAATGGTAATCCATGGCCTTTTATGGGCCCTAAGACTCATTTGAACAACTTGCTGTCCCAAGAGTTAATAAGCATTATCAAGTATTACCTCCCAAATACTCAGTAAAGAATAACATTAACAATATGCAGATAGAAAGATCACAAAACACTCTGCCATAATGGTGAAACTAAAATATGTATTTCTTTTGATATCGAACATTTTAAATTAGAGCCACTAGCACAATCTTTGTTTAACCAGTGTTTTTTTCCTTCCTCTTTTTTTGTCCCCATTTTTCGTATTCTAGGTCCTTTCAAGGATTGTTACCAGGTACGTCAGGCAGGTCACACCACCAGTGGGATGTACTTACTTAAAACAGACAGCAGTGATCGACTGATCCAAGCATGGTGTGAACACAGCCTTGACAATGGAGGATGGACGGTGTTGCAAAGGAGGAGAGATGGCTCTGTTAACTTCTTTCGAAACTGGGAGAACTACAAGGTAAGCTCACTGAAAAAGTACCATGAGGTTCAAGGGTTTGAAATTTGAATTCCATTGTTAAGATAACAATCTCATCAAATAGTGAAAATGTTATTCTGCATGAGAAAGAACTTTATTTACAGTTTTCCCTCACCCCTCACTAAGCCATCCAGTCTCAACAGTTCATTTTGAGGCCATTAAACAAGCACTTGCTCCAATAGTGTAAACAGCAAAGTGCTGGATTTCCTCACTGTGCAGTTACAGCCAACAACTGTATCCAGGGAACTACGTAAAAATATATGCAATCAGAGAGTCCCATGGGTTGTGAGGGACATGCAGTTGTTTTCTCAAACCACTGGAAACGATCCCTTCATCCTTTTCTTCCCATGTGTCGGCCTTTACAATTGAGATATGATCCAAAATCTTTATGAACTTGTTGTGCACAAAGACGAAGGAAGAACTTTTGTAACACTCTGAGCAAAAAAAAAAAAAATGGCACCAATAAACAGCGTGACAAAATGATTGATCTTTGTTTTCTCTGTATACAAAAAGGCAAAGGCAAGAGTTTCCCTTCCAGTAATAAAATCAGATTTCAAAATCAATACTTGCATGCTGTTTGGATTGGGGACAGAAATGTGTCTAACTGCAGCCAAATCACAACTGCAGCTGCCATTCAACTAATTCGTTGAGTGAGGAACCTTAGATCACAACCTTAACACATTATCATCTTAATGGGAAGCAGATTTGATGTCATTTCACTTGATTGCAAGGGCTCCTTTAAACTCAGCACCCTGCAAAAAAATCTTATTAACCTCATTCTGCTTTACTGTTTGTGTTTTTTGGACGTGACTTCCCTTCGAGGACCGCAGAACAATAAGAGAACTGTTCTTTCACCAGTTAGCTAAACCACTAAATCAAATTAATACTGTAACAGAGTGACATTTAAAGATAAACCACGACTGAAAATAACATGCTGTGGTGCTTGTTCCCGACAGAAAGGCTTTGGTAACATAGATGGTGAACACTGGCTTGGGCTGGACAACATCTACAACCTTGGGAAACAGGGCGATTATAAGCTTATGATAGAGCTGGAAGATTGGACGGGAAAGAAGGTTTACGCCGAGTACAGCAGCTTCCACCTGGAGTCTGAGAGCGAAGGTTACCGACTGAGGTTGGGCACCTACCAGGGTAACGCTGGAGACTCCTTCAGCAGTCACAACGGCAAACAGTTCACCACGCTCGACCGTGATAAAGATGCCTTTTCCGGTAGGGAGATGAACCAGTCTCAAACACTTCCTGGTTTTGTGTATTATTCTGATCTCGTTTTCTGAAGTTGTGTTTCTCTCTTCACTAGGTAACTGTGCCCATTTCCATAAGGGTGGTTGGTGGTACAACGCTTGCGGTCAGACCAATCTGAACGGTGTATGGTACAGCGGGGGAGTTTACCGCAGCAAATTTCAGGATGGAATCTTCTGGGCTGACTACGGGGGAGGTTTCTACTCCCTCAAGTCGGTGCGTCTCATGATCCGACCGATCGACTGAACCTTGAACTGTGCTTCCCTTCAAATGCACCTCAATCTGCGTCATTATCTTGTGTTTCTACCTATAAATAAATATTGTTAAGGCAGAATCAGGAATCTCTGCCGTTGTTCAACTGCGCAATCCAAACGAAAGAGACAGTGGCGTAAGTTTGTGGCCAGACGCCAACAACTCCTGCGTAGTGGCTAGTTCACTCCAATGCTAAGATAAAGATGGATGCCATTCCTTGACTTTAGCAACTGCACGTATCAGTTTGGACAGTAATGGTCCATCAAGCCCCCTGGCATTCAGTATTATTCTCCTGTGTCCTATTTTACGCACTATTTTTGAGACTCAGTATGTAATAAAGGGAAATGGTAATTTACTAGAGACACAAGATTTCTTCTGAGCAGCTAATGGTGACTTATTGAAAGTAGTGTTTCCCATACCACGGGGGCATTGGTTATACTGGGATGTTTAACCTTAGTAGCATGAAAATTGAAGTCATACTGACAGTTAGACAATCAAATGGTGAGGGGAAAGGCCTTTGCTGGACCTACTGTCCACTTGTTCTGGGATTTTCAGGACTTCTGGGGTTTCTCACAACCCGTAACAGAAAGTGAACTCATGTGACAATGTGCTTGTTCAATGTGCATATGGCTGAGCTGGCTTTGGTATGTAAATATCTTTGGCTTTATTTGTGAAAGTTAATTTAAGAGGTGTGATTCAACTCAGGCCAAATGTTCACAATGTTGTTACTCTGCCATTCTTTGTTATTTATCTGTGTATTTATAGTAAGTATAGTCATGGCCATTTTATATCTGGCTTTGTAACAATACAATCTTTAACATTTTTGTTTTTAATCCCATGTAGAGATACATTAGTAACACTTGAACAGAAGCACACACAAAGATAGCAGAATAAACAAATCCAGAGTGGATGTCTAGTTGACTTGAGGATGGAGAACATGTGACATGCACTGCTAGCCATCCAAGAAAAATTAAATTCTTTGACAAACATTAAACTGTCTTTCCCTTTTCTCTAAGATTCATGTTCTAATGAGTAGGACTTTAAACAATGGAGCTGTTTAAAGTGTAACAAAATGATCTCTGGAATGAATGTCAAATCTGAAATATTACATAATATATCTGCAAAGCCTTTGTCAGTATAAAAAAATCATCTGAAATGAAACATTCCTTGACCGGATTTAAGAGCAATCCGAGCTGCCACAGCACTGAAAAGGTCAGGGCGATTTAATAATTAAAATAAAGTGGGCAGAATGAAAAAGGTACTGCGGCCACAGAAAGAGACCGCATGTAAAATCACATCATTCTTGTTCTGAAAGAAGCAAAGAAAACGCTTTAAAGAAATATCTAAGATGAATATATGAGCTTTGCAGAAGCGTATTGAACTATATCAATGACAGAAATAGATAAAGGAGGATATTAAATGATGCTGCTACAGAAGAATTTAGACTAAAATGAAAGTAGAAAGAGACAATAAGGATGATAAAAGACACCAGACAGACAGCTGGGGAAGGCAAGGAGGGGAACATTCCTTCCACATAAAATCGTCGAGCTTTTGTTTCATTGAAATGCGCATAACTTGAAATTATGGCTCCCCTCTGGACCATTCCCTCAGAGGAACTGTAAGTTAGAACAGATAGGAGCTGTCTGATGCAAACACTGTAAGGAGGAGAGCAAAAACACTCAACACATTTTAGCTCACACTCTCGCACATTCAGTGGGCCAACCACACTGGCAGAGAGGCTTGCTGTCAGACATTAAAATACTGTACATCCATGCGATTCCAGGCCTGGCCGTGCTGGCTCCTGACACACCAAGTTATAAGAACCAGCGGGGAAATTAACCCCTCAGCTGGCAGAGTTTTCTGACCTGAGATATATGACACCTTGGAGTTTTCCATTACACTTGTTATTCCATTCGCTGATGCTCAGGTCCCACAGCTACCACTACACAGCAGCAAAATCATGCTGGAACTGGAGTCAAGGACCTTGTGCTTGGCCTCTGGCCTTCAATAAAGTCTTACTTTACTGACAGAGGCCAAACAGAAAACGCAAACTGCAGCATCTTATTAATAAGTGTAATAAAATTAGACTGAGGCTATCATAAATATTAACAAGCTCTTGCTCAATGACACGCTATTCAGAGAAGTGTAATATTACACAGGACATATTTCATCAGCATTTTTCACTAGTAACAGAGCAGATAAAATTTTAATTTTTAAACACTGCAACTGTTTATGCTTATGCTTCCTATATGCAACTGTAGTCTTGTCAAAATTCACCAACAGTAGGCCTGTGTGATGAAACAATAGTGATATGTGCCGGCGACAGACACTCCATCAAAATATTGTTTGACAGTTTGACTTAAATATAATAGATGCAAACCACCATGAAACAGTGAAAACCCCAAGCGTGCTCCTTTCCTGGCTCATAAACAGCCCACCATATCTTTTCATACTGTAGCCCCTTCTCCATCAGTCGCTCTACTCCAGTCCTCCTCTGGTGGAGGCTGCAGCTAGCGGGGGCCGGTGGTTGTCCTTTCTTTTTGAGCTTTACTGTCAAAAAACACCCACAACTTCACCTCCATCTAAGAAACGCATGGAGCATATAGAGGCCAATGTGGGAGTCAGTCAAAACCACAACCTCAGATCGACGTGGCAGTTTCACCTTTGTCACTCTTCACTGATAGAGAACTGCAGCTACTGCTGTCGTGCTGCTTCTGCAATGTAGACAAGGTGAAAGGATAACGACTTGAGGAAATATTCTAAAATTAGTTTTTGTCATAGTGGAGCCATGTGTTTCTATGGCCTCTTTGTCCTTACATGATTTACGAGAGAACATGAACAAGTTCATCTGAGCATTCAACAGGCCGGCCCTGTGGTGAGCAGACAAGAGGGAACTGTGTCTGCCGAGCCTAATAGCAGGTCAGAGATCACACCGCTGCACATACATGCAGTTCTGCACAAATGTATCACTGTAGAAAACCCCAAACTCAGACACTGTATGAGCACACACGACTCTTTCTCCAGACCTGTTATCATCAGAGATAGGCATCACACCCACAGAGATGCAAATGGAGCAAAGAAAGAAACATGACAGGAAGTCAAAAAAGCAGCACGAGTACATAAAAACACTGCAGAAGTGAAACCCTCCTGTGGCACATTTCCTACATAAAATAACACACTTGGTAATGTTAACCCTCTGCTGTGGGTTGGGACTTTAATTGAAGCTTAGACCCAAATTCAACAGGTACTTTGTTTAGCAACTAAAGAGGTAAACACATGGACTAAGACATCAGGAGAAACCCAACCCAAATTTAACCATTACACGCACACACCCAACACTTATTTTGGGAGTGATGCTCTCTAACAAGCACTGCGGCTTTCGCTATCCCACTCATTCATTCCTGCTTTCTCTCAGAGGGACCGGGTGAATTTCTAATTGAGGGGAATATCCGAGAACAAGAGAGCGACGATTTCCCTCCTGTGTGTCAGCTTGGCTCGATCCAGCGCTCGAGACAGCCAGCTGGTCACATCACACATGGACACGCACCATTGACAAGCTCACACTGTAAGTCAACACCATCCCACTCGCACACACACACTCAACGAAGCTCCACCTGACGGACGACCAACTAGTCACAAATCACTCAAACACTTACGGAAAAGAAAGCGCTTCCTTCTGATTCATGAGGACTTACAGTAAAGTTGGCAAACGTATCGTTTCACAGGATTAGCTTTGAATTTGTTTCAAAGTCTCTCATTACCTCTGGACTTCCATGACGGAGAACAGTGGGGAAACTGGACAGTTTAAAGTTTCTTTAATGACAAACAGACTCGTGAGCTCTTTGTTGCTTGTGTCTGTGTTTGTTTATGCATACTTCAGCATCTAAGTTTGAATCACATTGCAGTAGCTATGATACGAGCCGAATGGTAACCGGCATCAAAGTCATCCAGTCATCATCGAATCAAAACAAGAACAAACAGTACAGCAGTAAAACCACACACGTGGGCACGAGCATTTTCCTTGCACAACTCATAACGCGACTCCTGTGTGATGTCATACTGCGGAGCACAAGGCTATAAATATTAAAGGAAAGGAAAAAGACAGTTAATATTATTACTATTTCTTATTATTCTTGCTGATTCATGTGTTTTTCCCAGCTAAAAGGAAGTTTGGGATGTTGAGCACCAAATTTATGGTCAACAATCACTCTTTTCAATTCGTAGAAGCCAAGCAAACTCAAAACCCAAGAAAAGGGAGCTACAGAGGAAACAAGCAGCTTACTGAAATAGAGACGACAGAGAAATACAAGAACAACAAACAATAAAACATGAATGACTCCCCAACTGATGACGGCTGAAGTGAATAATCAATGAGATAATGATACCAAACGCACATCCAGAGGCAGTTTGTTTTGTTAAGCCAAGACGCTTGTCATTAGCTCAAGCTTTAACCTGAAAACAGCCCATGGAGATAAGAAGCTAACAGTAAGGCATCTTAGTTCAGGCTTCAAAGATCAAAGATCGCGGTGGTCTGTGAGTGCGTCTGTTACCTAGGTATGGTATACAGGAGACCATGCTCTGGCTGCTTATGTAGTCTCTCAGGCGTTTGTAGTTGTCTTCTTTGGACATCAAGTAGTCGAGCCGATCAAATGTTGCCTTGTCTTTCCGACTCAGTAACTATGAGGTAAACAGAGACCGAAAAACAGGGAGGGAAGAGAAGGAGGACAGGAAATAGGCAGAATGGTTCAGCAACACATTGAGATCCAATGGAAGACATTTGATGATATTACTTGTGTCAAGGCAAAAATGGCTATAGGCTATTCATAACTGTTAACTAACATAAGTGACACAGCTGGGGAGACCTTGCTGTGATTTTCATGTATTAACATGAGACCCAGGCCCTATTTGCACAGAATTAGCATTGCCATGATATTCCAGTATTTTGTAACAATTGTGGAGGTCTTCTGTGATATTAAACCCATGTGAATCTAACATGTCCATAATGGGTTTTGGGGTCATTTTTCCTTATATTTGTAAGGTGCTTTACTTTCTTTCTTTCTTCTGCCTGTTTTCTGCTAGAAAGTCACAGAGATCGCCCTGGCAATTAAAAACAAAAGCATGGAAATCAATTTATAATTGCAAATTCAGGATGCTCACACAGTATTGAAACCCATTCAGAGAAAGAGTGAGCTCAAACATGTGGGAAGAGGAAAAAGGAGGATCAAAGAATCGTCAGATGGATGACATGCACGGCTGCATGTGGTGAGGAACATTTTGCTGTCTTACGACATGTTCAACACTTCTTTGTGGAAACCCTTTAATATCACATCCGCAGATTATGTCAGAAACTGGAGCGAAACAAAAGATTTTGCCTATTGTGTGAATATGCATGAAAAGTCATGTGAGTTATAGGAACCGCACAGGTTGTGGCAACAGCAGAGAAGAGTGTGTGTGTGTGTGTGTGTGTGTGTGTGTGTGTGTGTGTGTGTGTGTGTGTGTGTGTGTGTGTGTGTGTGTGTTTCCATGCATGCATGCAGGTGCCCTATATCGAGACAAGCAACAGCATTCACTGAATGCCTAAAATCATGTCCTGTGGTTTTGTAGACCAAAGACATTTCCCCCATTACATCAGCACATCATTATGTCATTATGTAAGCTCTACATCTTCACTGAGAACACACACTAGTTGTGCCTCTCATGTTTGTATAACGGGCACTGGTCTACCAATAAATAATAGGATCAAAACGTCTCCATCACCAAATACCTAGCTAAGCCTGTATGCAAACGCTTGGTGTTTCATAAACAGCATAAAAACCATAGAATTCAAATGAATCACGGTCACTAATGGAAGATGGTAAATTCTTACTTTATCTCATGAAACAGTGTGATACTAAGCTTTCCTCCAAGTTCTAAACACTTCACTTTCGTTGCTTGTTTCTTTCTCCTCTTTACATGTCACTCGTGCGAGTTTTTATTAGCCTTTATTTATGTGTCCGGTGTTCTGCTACAGATCTTCGTGAAATTCCTGTTTATCGACAGCACTCCACTAATAAACCACATGTCCTCAAAGTAAGGTAAATATACTCACCGCCCATGTTTTGGTAAGCCTGAAGATGGGAGCACTCTGTAACCCTGACACCACAGCCATGACCGCGTGGAGGTTGTTTATGTCACACAGTTTCTATGAAAAGTTACAGTACATCAAACATCATTAAGCTGAGTTTACACAGCAAATATTCACGGGGATGAAGAACAATAATGTCATGTTTTGTGTGGATGTGTTTACCTTGGCAGTGCGAATATACAGACTCAGCACTTCGGCTCTGATCTTCAACGTCTGCGCATGGAGGATTTCTCGTACCACCCAGAAACTCGTCTAGAAAACACACACAAACAGGGATTACGGCACTGAGCAACACTCACAAACTCACCAAAAACAGAAGTATGATGCCACTGAAAATTTTATCTCTCATATGTTACAATCTTCAAAGCACCATGAGGATATCAGGCATATTAAAAGAGCGACGGGGAGTTTTGGCTCGCTCCATCGCCAGACTTAGAGTCCAGAGCCAAGACCTGCAAACAGCCATGAAAACTATGGGCTGAAACTCATATAAATCTCAGCAATATAGACATATAGCAGACTGTTAATGGAAACACTCCTTTACACTGCATGCACAGTTATTAAGCAAGTAAGTATTCTGACCTCATCATTACTTCTATGCATATTTTCTAACTCCACACCATATAAACTTGAATGCTTTTTGGATTTAATCATTTTCAGGCGGTATGTATTTGTGCAATGACAGAGGATGTGGCCTACAGTGATTAACTCCCTACACTAAAGTGTGCATAATTATTAGGCAGCTTCATTACCTTGCTTAAATGGACCAGAACAGAGACTCAACTGGTTGAAAATACAAAAATTGTAGTGTTTCTAAGACAGCTGCTAATTATTTTTTTTTTACTTTTGAATAATGAACACCTGACGATCGTACATTTTGTTGCAAGTAGTCAACGTCATTACAGAAAATGAAAAACACAAGTCTTGAGGGGGAAAAATGTATATAAATCTATCACAAACCCATTATCATCCAGGAGCAACATATTGTAAAATTGCAACCTATAGGTTGGAGACCAATGAAAGGAAAATCCTGAACCTTTCACTCTTACAATGAGGGGATTTCATGGCTCTGTTGTCCTGTTGGGGGTATTTTGTTGACTTGGTTTGGATCAACTTAAAGGAAAGAGTCAGTGCAAATTAATAGAGAGTTGTGGTCCTTTTTATCCTGTGATGAAACATTTAAATTCTGATAGAAGTGGTCTCTTCCAGGACAAAAATGCTTCCATCTGTAGGGCATAAGGAGTCATGGCATGGTTGAATGAAATGATGTATGCTCTGGTCTTTGCAGTCACCTGATCTCAACCCAAATAAACACCCATGGAAGATTTTAAACCATTACCATTACCATTATCAAAATGCCAAAAAAGGGAATATCTGTAGGTGAGAGGTGTTGCACTTCTCCAGTAAACGCCCAAGACTTGCAGAATTAAAGGTGTAATGAAGCTTTTCTAGAGATACGAGGTGACCCAACACCGTACCAAAATGATTTATACTGGTTTGTCACAAATCTGCATCTCGAACATTAGGCTGTTTTAGTGCTACCATGCTAGATACTGTGGTGGAAAACAGTACTTCTCCTGGATCAGTCAGTCTCTACCAGCCTGGCGTATAAAAACAGCCCACTGCAGGCAGAGAGATACTGACCCTGTGAAGAAGAACAAGTAGCCCACTACATCTAATCACGATGGCAGTACTAGTGCGAAAATATTTAACTAATAATAACTGTGATCATGATTGTGGATTCCCAAAATTAAATGAACAACACTGAAAGCGGTATTGATGTTTAAAATGCACTCAGAGGAAAGTCCACACACATAAAACAGTCCATGTGGATAAAAACTGCTTTAAACTTTTGCATGTCTGGCATCAAAACACCGTATTTCAGTATTTCCCAGATAATTTTTGGTCATGCATCTGCCTTAGTGCGCTAAAACTAGCTGGTTAGCATCCCCTCTGTTACCTGCATGTGAGGCGTTTAGGGAACACCAGTAAATTGTATTGTCTATTCAACATCAAAGCAGATGTTCAGCCAGTGAGTAAAACAGCTGACACATATTGGTAGGACCAGTACCACTAATGGAAAATTTTGTCTGCTACACTCATTTACTAAATCTGAGAATAAACAAGCGAGGTGGGGAAAATGATTTCTGGAATTGACATGCCTAAAAACTGTGCACACTTACATACTCTCCTGAGAAAGACAAAACAAATTTTTCCTCTGCTAAAAATTCAGGTTTGAGGTTCAGTGACATTTTGGATCAACTGAGAGCATTGTATTTGCTCAACAATAAAATTATTACTCAGGAAAACAGTGTAGAGACGGTTAAAAATCAGCTCTTGAGGAAAAACAAGACCCTCAGAGGAAAATCCGCTGGATGCCAGGTGATTACACAACAGATACACACCATAACTCCTGATATGTCAACGGAGAAAGGAGGAGGAGACGGTGAATACGTGTGTGTGTTCAGAGTACTTGGCCAGACCGAGAGTGATGTCGGAAATCTGTCTCTTTAGGGAGAATGCTGGTAAGCCAAAGTTCTGATTGTACATACACACAAACAGAAAAGTCAGTGAATCAATCACTGTTTAAGCTCCTGGGAGAGAGGGGATGGAAAGAGGAAAAGGGAGAAGAGCGAGGGAAGAGAGAAGGTAATGGGAAGAGAAGTTAGCTTCAATGCCGCAGGGCTCTCAGAACTTTCAAAGCCCACAGCTGTCTGCACATTGTGTTCTGATAAGACAGAGACTGATCATCTCTGTGTTTTCTCCTTACACTAGCATACTTTCCATTTCTGAACCATTTTCTCACTTTGCTCCTTGCGCTTCTTTTTCTCTCTCTTTTTTGTCTCCTTGATTAATCGACTATGCCTGTGTGGCTGAAATTCCTCCACTGAAGCCACAAACCAAGTGGTGTGATCTTTGTGTGAGTGTGTGTCTATAATCAAATCAAACTTTATTTATAGAGCACTTTTCATACAGTTAAAAATGCAACACAAAGTGCTATAAATTAGGTGTATGAGTGTGTGGCAGCTTTTTCGTGCTTTTCAACATTCTTGATTCTCAGTTCCACACAAATTCTAAACCTACAGCTGTCTTTGCCTATTTTTTCCTGGAAACAGCCCCAAGACTTGTTTTTACTTCAGAGAAGACGAGAGGAGCTGAGGAGTGAGAAGATAAATTCGTCCACCTACTCATTCTCTCACTCCCCGTCCTCTCTTATAAACACATGATGTACACATGAAACTAAGTTCAATCTATGAGGTAGTGTATCAACTGGAAACAGAGCCATGTGTTCTTAATTTTCACCATTTCACATGAAGTAATGCAGAGAGACGTAGAAAATGGACAGGAGACACATCGATGGTGGACCCTGATTTCCGCTGATTTAATATGGATCTACTGGCTTGCTACAGCGGCCTCCTGTGAAGAAGCAGATCTGATTCTCAAGAATTACCTTCCTCTTCCATTGTACAGTAGAAGAGACTTTCCAGTAATTGTAAAATGTGACTCCAGTCTGGAAGAGAAAAACTTGGTGTAGCTTCACATTTAGTTTCCTCAGCGGCCTAATCTCTTGATATTCGAGGTCAATCTGGACAAAGCATGTCTCCAAAATCACTATACCTATGGGGTTCATTACAGGGAATGTGTCTCCGTCTGCTCTGGTCTCCAAAACTGCACAGCGATGAGGTCAGTCATGACGGCAGTGCTCCACATAGGTGCAATCACAACTGTGTGAGTGAGAGAGCTTCACAGACGGAATTCTGTCTGTTCAGATCTCATATTATGTCCTCAAGCAAAAATGATGTTTTTGGGGCCGTGTTTATGAGAGTATCAAGGCCTCCAGATGGAGCTGCGAGGTCCCGGCGTTTAAATAATCATAAATAAGCAGAAGCAGACAGATCCATCCAAAAGCTTATAGCTGTAGATCAACCAATTTAATGGCCTGAGGGGAGGAAGAGATGGGATGGAGATTAAGATCAGGCCTGTGATGGAGACGACAGCTGACTGACAGTGGGATCTGATCCCTGATGTGCTAATGCCTGTTCAGTAGTAGAGAAAATCTAAAGAGCTAACAGACATGTTGAGAATATAATGTATTCTCCTTTAGTTACAGCCGTGAATTCTTTATTAAGCCTTTCATTCTATGATTCCTGAATAAAAACACTTCAAGCTGCTGATTTGTCATTGCAGAAAACCTAAAAAGACAAATTACTATGCATCATTATAATGTGTTAAATAGCCTAGCCAATTCCTTTCAGCCTCATTGGCTTCCAAAGCTTAGCGCCAACAAAACCAGGACCAAAGGAAGAAGAATATGGCTTCAGCTCATGCGAAGGGGCTTTCTGGGACTCTCTGCCCTCCCTGTCCAAGTCCCATTATCCAAAAAGCTCATTTTCCTTGGCTCCCAGCAGCTGAATGTGTGCAGCTAACGTCTTGAATCACCGTTTGAGATCTGGTATACATGGAGATGTTTCCACAGCAACGCATTCTTATTAGATCATCTCATATTTATACTGGAGGGCAGGAAAGTGGGTCTTAAAGAAGCTTGGCAAAAACACTGGAAGTGGATTAAAGGGTATGGCTACCCTTTGAATCATTACCCACAACTTCCTGTTGATGATGTCACAGAGTATGGAGGAAGGGGACATGCATGCCAAACACACTCCTACATGTGCACATTAATAAGTTCACGAATGTCAGAAACAGGGACCAAAAGAAAAGCTGCTTTCCCTCAAACCTGCTTCACCTGGGGACCATTTAGGATATATATAACTGTTTGACTGGCAGGATGGAGACATGGGGATTATTAGGAGCTGCCATGACAAGCATGGCTTCAAAAACAACCACGTCTGGGAGAGCCGGGGTGATGATTTGATACTTGGAGGATGGAGGTGGAGGACACGATGGAAAGAAGAGCTGTAATCTCACCATACCTCAATGGCCAAGGCTCATAAATCTATAAAATTGCAGGGACTGTTTTCTCTCTTTGCTTTTGGGTGAGATTTGAGACTGTACTGAGCGAGGTGTTAGTGCAAACGGTGAATGTGTCTCACCTGGTTGAACCTGCGGGTAAAGGCCACAACATTAGGGGCAGAGCTGTGCTTCTCCTTCTTGTTCCAGCCACAACTTGAGAGCTCCTGAAAACACACAAACAATCATGCAAATTAAGATTGCATACACAGCCGCAGAGCATTTCTGTACACGGCAGCATTTTACTGAATGTATTTAACAGCCCAGTCAGAGGTCACTCAGTGGGAAGTGGAGAGGAAGTAAAGAGCAGGATATGAAAGGAGAGAAAAGCAGATGCTGAAGACAAGATTCGGTCAAAGGCACAGATTGATTAATGAACGACTGAAAAAACAAACAGGACAAGTTATTCATGAGCACGTTCTTCCTCAGGACGGAGCTGAGCAATCATCATCGATTGAAACTATTCCAATGTAAAATTAATGACTAAGCTGTGGAATGATTGCTGCTCAACTACAGTTATGTGAAACAAAAAAAAGCTTCAAGGATTTCTCAAAACTTTTTAAAGAACAATATATAAAGAATTCGACTTTTAATTATAATAAATGTAGTCTTGAGCACAGCGCTGATCTTATTCTCATTTCAGCCAGCTGCACAGGGTAGCAATGTGTAGTTTGTGATTATGCAATGTAAACGGTAGTTATATCACATTGAAAGAGAAGACAAAAAGCACAACGTGATGTTTTTTAAAAACAGTTAAACAAGGTCAAATTAAGGGTGCATAATGCATTTTCCTGAAAGAAATGCACTGAATGTAAACCATAAAAATTCCAGAGCATTCCTCGGTTAATCCATGAAATGTTTAATATAAAAAACATTTATGACATAAAGTAACTAAATACTGAAGCGACATCTTTCGAACATCTTGCCAAAGGTCAAAAAGTAAAAGCAGTTCAACATACAATAGCACAACGCAGAGAATAGCTGCAAAAACTTCACACACGAGAAGCTGAAAGAAGTGAATGTGTTTTCTAACTTCATAAAAATGTGTAAAACAACTGGGTTATTGAAATTGCTGTTTGTTGACTTTCTGTTAAAAGCTAATAAATCAGTCTCTACACTTCTACTAATGCTTCCAATCTTTCCAAAGCAGCAGCAGCAGCTGTGGAAGCAGCAGCACTGATAACGATTTCAGTAAACTCTGTTAAAAGGAAGAGTGGTGATTTTGGAACTTGAACACAGAAAATTCCTGCTAAGCACAAACAGTCATTTCGCTCCGAGTACCAGGCTGGACTCAGCTTGGCCTTTAGCTGCCTGTCCTCAGAGATGAGGTAAAAACAGAGACCACACAGACACTGCGAGGGGAACCCGGTCCCTCCTTTGGCCTCCGCAGGCTGTCCAGCGGCCAGGGACACTGACATAACAGTAGGAAAAACGTTGCGCAAGCTCTCCTTCTAATCCCTGCCAGCCCAGCTGACAATATGAACAGCTGAATCAGACTGCGGCTCTCCCACACAACAACCCCCCCCATGAGGCAGTTCGACCGTCTGGAAGCAACAACCAACTGCTCAAAGCTCCCTGGCCGGACTTCATCAGGACGTCTGCTTGCGAAGTGAAGTTGCGCTTGTTTGACGTGTCTGGGTTGTCAGAAGCAGCCAGCAAGGGCAAAGAGGCAACATATCAAATACAGATGTTAAAAGCAGACATTCATGCATGGATGAGGTGATGCCCTGGGGTCTATGTTGCCCGAGTCAGGATTAGGATGCATGGAAACGAAAGACGAGATAAAGTGGAGTGAAGATGGATGGACTGCATTAATGCTATGAAATAAAACACTGTGGAGGACCCAACAGCATCTTCCTACATGGTTTGCTGGTCTGGGAGTAGCCTCCTGCGTGGTTAGGTGTCCTGTCACAGTATAGCATTAAACCCGAAGGCAGGAGCCTGCCTCACCAAGGAGAGCTAATTATTTATTTAACATCTGTCCTTTTCAAATAACTGCTTCCCTTCGTCCTGCCTTCATGTCAATCATTCTTCTCTCCTTTTGGTGACGATTCCTAAAACAAAGACATTCTATAGTTGGTGGGAACGTTGGTTTCTCAATGTTTCGGCCACCCAGGTAGGCGTTACACTGACGCAGACACCAAGACCACATTTCAACAAGCTACACTGAACCCTCAACATCGGACCACCTGGACCCGTCTTCTAATCTAACTATCCATCCATCTGTCCATCCAGCTAAGCTTAAAGTCTTTCTGAGTTCTACAACTAACCAAATCCGGTTGTCTCGTGCATTTAAGCAGCAGGGAACTGATCCACAGCCTCTCCAGAAACTATTAGGGTTTTATTTCCTTTATTTTTTTGTGTGCCTTAATAGCTTCTTCTAACACTCAGTCATTACAAACTGCAGGCAACTTTTGAATAAAATTTTCACAATAGTCGAGTCTTTGGAGAAAGGCTTTGACGAGGCAGCTCTGGTAAAGGGAAGGTTTTAAATACTGCAGTAAAAAAGCGTAGTTAAAAAAAAGAAAGAAAGAAAAAGCCTGCTCTGCCAAACCACAGACAGCCTGTCATTTCCACATGCTGGTCTGGTTGAGAAGCATTTTCATTAAAGCACAGTCCTAAGGGGCTGAGAGAAGCTGGCGGCATGTACACTGCTGGGTATGAATATTTAACATAAGGACTGTCAAAGAAAACTGATGTCACCTCTGGCTGAACATTTAAGTGACCGACAAGTTACAATAACCAATAAATAACTAATTGGGTAAAGTGCGTTCTTAAGCATTCAAACAAAGACATTAGTACAAATTAGATGTTCATACTGTCATTAACCTCATAACAACTTTACACAACCCCAAGCATAGACAGTGCTTTACATTGTACATTGTAAGAAGTATTATATAAGCCAAAGTACAAGCAGAACATAATTGCCAGCTGCAGCAAAACCGCAAATTGCGATGAGCTCATGTGAGATGCCACAGCTATTCCTTTTGTTTTGGTCTGCATTGTAAATGGAAAATTATGTGTCGGGATCCCAATGAAATTTAAGTTAGAGGCCACGGGCCAAGACAGGAAGAGCTGATAAAGACGAGGAACAGGATGGAAAAACAAGGAAGATGAGAAGGGCAGGAAGTGAGAAAGAAAGCTTGCTGCAACAAGAGAAGAGGAGACTGTGGTGATAAGATTTACTCAGGATGACAAGATGGACTGCGATAGAAAACATGTACAATTTCGTCTCTTTGCTGATTAGTACTTGAGGATGCAGGGAGACGGAGGAACACCGACATCAGCAGGTGACGCCAAACATGTGGTGCCACTATTTATGAATTTGCCAGATTGTTTCTGTTCTGGTTAAACAGAAGAAAGAGAACACAGGAGTGAAGGAAAGGAAAGGAAAGGAAATGAAAGGAAAAATGAAAAGAAGACCTATAAATTACAATGTTGTCTGAGTCAGACAGTTCTAAAGTATAGACCTTGCAGGGAGGTGGAAGCCAGCTGCAGCCTCCTTCACCTTGCTCTGCACACCATGGAAAGAATTAGTTCTCCAGGAGTAGCTGTACTTGGGTACTTTTAGTACATGTACTTTATGTTTATGTCTTATTTCTTATGACAGTACAGTATAGCGAGATTGAGCATGTTGCTATAGTGCATTTGCTAAAGATGATGTAATAATAATCATAACTGTTGTTTAATTCATAAAGAATATATTAAAAATAATTAAAAACAGACTATAATGTTGGTGGACTAAATCCTTGTTGATGATGTAACTGTTGTTTTCTATGTCTGCTGCCAAAGCTTTGTTTTCTCCACCTTTCACCGTGATGGATGCATCCAGACTGTCATGCTGACAAGTTGTGGTGTAGGAGGGGTTCCCTCCTGCGTTTGTTGTGAAGCAATTGCTGTCAAATCTCTCCATTAGAAAACAACGTGCAGACTTTGTGGATCTACAGAGAACTGTATGCATCACTTTTAACCCTCTGAAACCCACAGCTGGTTCAATAAACATGTTATTTAAAAAAGGAGCCAAAACTCCACCATTGATCAGAGCCAGAAATTGTAAAAAATAAAAAAATTTAAAAAAAAATAGAAAGAATCATTGTATTTTCAGCTTTCTGACAGTCCGTTCCGTTGCAAAAAATACTTCCAGATCCAAGTTTGATTTTGTGATTTTTTACTCCAAATTATTTTATTATAAATGTTTTATTGTTTTAAAAATGCCCAAAATAAACTGTTTACTCTAACTTGATTTTGTAAAGAGCAAAACATTTTGCATTGTTGGCACAACTGTGAAGGAATTAGTGACCAACAAAAATCCTGGGACGTTTTGGCTGAACTGGGTTGAACTGCAGGCTACGCTTACAAAAGGCAGATAGGAAACAAGTATGAAAACAAATTAAAAGTCTAAGTAGTTACATAAATAACTATACATAATATAGCATGTTGATGTAGAGTCACCATTTTTTTCAGTATTGTAAAATGTGTAAAATGTTGTATATGTTGATTCTAGGTTTTGTTTTGCATTTTTTTATTGTGATTTTCTATTCTGATTATGACCTTGTTACTCAGCACAAAATATAATTTTTGCTCTATACTTCTATGGCTGTGCCGTTTCTCTAAAGGTGCAGGACTTTATATTGCAGGAAAAAAAATTAGCCCACTGTAAGTAAAAATGTAACAGGGAAAAAAAAACTCTCAGAAACTACTTGGATTAGTACCTCAGTTACAGTTTTGACTGTTTGACACAATGATGATATTTGAGTAAATGTTTTTTAATCGCACAATCAACGCTGGAAAGCAGACGAGACAGGCCTGAATGTGAAAGAATGTGAAACGTTACCTGCCTCCAACTACATCTCAACATCATCTCCTCCACTCACATGAGACCTTCAGTCTGTTCAGAGGATTTCTACTCCGGGTGCTGAGACGTGAGGATCTGACATACTTCTCAGTGATACGTAAAATGCAATCCGATATCTGTTCCCTTCAGAGCTGAAAAGAAACTCGCTAGCCAAAGCCACTAAATTACTTACTTGGCTCTTGGAATGACTGTATGTTTAAAACAAAAGGCTACCCTCTCTCCCCCTGAAGCCCCTCTGCGTCACTCAATCAGTCCGTCTCTCTCAGCCTCTGTTTCATAAACATCCAGATGTAGATGTTCAGTTGCACGTCTGATTATGAAATTACAAATAGCCTACTGGGGCAGAAAAGAGAGCAAGAAGAATGGAGGAAAAGTCCTCCATCGCTCTTTTTCTATTTCATAACAATTCTTCTGCACTTGTCCTCCCTTTACTTTGCTCATTTATTTTTCCGTTTTCTTTGTCAACTGATCATTCATGCTATAGTGAGCAAATCTGCATCCATATTCGCTCCTGATAAACAGAACCAGCCAATGCTACGACCCATTAGCAATCACTGCTTCATAACTTGAGATGAGAGAATATGATTTGCTACGAGTCCTCTGCACTCATTCCTCTCCCCCTCTCTGTGATCCATCTTGTCATTTTAATGGCATTTCACTTTGGAAACCAACAGCCAAGGAACATAACAGAGATTCATTTGGGGGCTGTAGATTAAACATCAGCCCGCTCTGCAGTATAGATTATTTTACCATCAAAAATGCCTTCTGGTGTTCCCATCAATTATACCCGCACTCCAAACAGAGCACGAGGCTCTGACAATGCTTTGCTCGCTGGCTCTCAGCTCATTTCTACATTTATTCCGTTTCCAGACAAGAACAATGAGTATTGCGCTTACGAGGGTCCATTACGTGGAGAAGGTAAATTACAACATGCATGGCAAAGGCTTATGAGACGTCACTTGTGTATCATAAAAAGCAGATGTGTTGAGATTCTGTTTGTCTCTGCTGTGTCAGAGTGACATGTGTTCAACTCTGATCTTTTAAACCTGGCTCTCCTGAAGCCTTTTCGATATCAAAGAGAAACGGCCTTACCAGTTATTGCCCATAATTTTTCCCACATTATATGTAGCAGCATGTCTGGAAGAAACAACAGATAGTGGGAGTGGACTCTGCTTCCTGCCCAGAAGGGCTTGGCCAGACTTTATACCATCTCCTCACACTGTTTTTTGGTGTGTCTGTCCACAGTTCCCATGTAATCCTTTACTGCTATTGTGACAGACTGTTATCTTTTCTTCCTCATCCAGAGGGTTTGGCTGGATATTTCAGGCTCTTCTCCATACATCTGTTGCATCTCAGCATTGGAACACTTGAGTTAACTAGATGGTGTGATCTTGTCTGAGGGTTATTTTTCAGACTCATGCCAGAATATGTGTTTATGTGTCTGTACACATGGAGAAAAAAAAAAAGGGCTCTCAGTCTCTCTTTCTGTGTCTCACACAAACTCTCACATTATTCTATTAACACAGTTACGATGTGTTTATGGTGAAAGGAAAAATAAAAATCTTAAACATAGACACTAAAAGGCCAAGTCATAGCTAATTTATGGTTATTTCAGTTATGTCTAGTTCAGTTACTATGGAAAAGACTGCAGTGTTGGAAGAACAGCAGAAACAGTAAGGCAGAATACAGCAGCTCAGACCTGAAAGACTGCTGCTTTTTGCACTATGCAGTAATGAGACTAAGGGACAAGCTTGATTTGTCTACAATAAATCAGCTGTGAAGACGTTCATATAGCGGTATGCAGTAAAAATATAGGAAAAATCTGGTGGAGGACTTAAACTGTTTATAGTTTGCTTTTATGCAAAAGTGAAACTATCACCGTGAAACCATCTGAAGATCAACTGGACATATCAAGAATCTGTATTAGAGATATTATGTGTAGCTGAAACAAACCTAGAGGGGTACAGTTCTCCGTCAAGGCCAATGCGCTCTCTTGCAGAAAGAAAGTCATCGAGTTCCTCACCATAATTTATTGGCTTCTCCCTTTGATTATGCTCCACCTATCCAACACATTTCGTGAAATTTGGTGGGACGGTTTTTGCATAATCTTGCTGACAGACAGACAAAGCAACAACCACATGGCTCAGCTCCTGCCTTGGCAGAGAACTGACAATTACCACATATCACATCATGGAAACTAACACCATCTTCTTTCCACTCCCTCATCTTCTGAGAATGATATAGTAAACATAAAAATGTTTGTTCTATATTAATATGCCTTTTCACACTAATTACATCCATAACCGTTCCCCATTCATCAGGAAGCTCTACTCTAGCTACCACGTGTTGATTTCACTGTTATGACACAGCAATCAAAGGGTTAAAAGGCAAAAATGGGCTGTAAGTCAGAAAAAACACTATTGCACAACTCAAGGAATCAAGCAAGTTATTTAATATTTTCCTATTCAGGCAGTGAATGGAGTGAAACAGCAGGCGTGCACGAACACACACACACGCCTGCTTTTCCCATCATGTGTCTGCGAGGAGGGCGAGGGAGACTGACAGCAGTGGAAACTCTAGTTGAGTGCAGCTCAGTCACAACCGTGTACCTTTTTTCGGCAAGAGACAAAAGCACAGTGAGAGCAGAAAAAAAGCCTCGCTAGTCCACTCAGGATTCCTGCTGGGTCACTCTGAATACTCGACTCCCTCTCTCCCCACAGACTGCAGCCTCCATCAACTCCTCAGACCACCCCCTCAATCAGGCTCCTTTCCAGTTGCCCCCTCTTGCTCACTTTCCCCTGTATCATTCTTCAATCCCACTTTCAAGTCTTTCCGCACGGGACACCGCGACAAACAAAACAAGACAAACAAGGCCTGACGAAAGATACTAGGGAATTTTAAGTCTCGGGTGTTTTCCATTTCCTCAGACACAATAAACTATTAACAAGACTCAAAAAGGACACTATCACGGTGTTATTTAATAAAATCAAAATGTGGGTCTCATAATACCAGAGAAGTGTGTGTGCTGTTAGCTGAGGGAAGTGAGTGTCGCACATATGCAATAGTAGGAGTCAGACTGTACCACACCGCACTGGGCTGTGGTCTGTATGCTGCTTTTATAAGGCCACAGTGGCCAACCTTAAACACAGGCTTGCTGTCAGCAAAGAGCCAAACAGAGAAAAAGCAGGAGATTATGGCGGCTCTCACAGACCAGGTGTGCAAGAATAGGTGTGATGCAAATAATAATTTTCTGCATGACTGTGATATGTGACTGCGTGGGATCTTTGATTACAGTTGTGTTCAGCAAAGCCTGGTACAGGGAAAAAACAGCATGAGCACACAAAAGAGAAACAAAGACACAGACAGAGACGGGAGATTGAGAGAATGAAATTTGTGAGTGCGCTAGGGAAATCACTTTTATTTGGTATTTTGAATTATATACAAGGTTCTTCACTGCAACTGATAATATAAGCTTAATAACTCTAGCGAATAGTTGAACCTCAGGAAAAAAATAAATGAATTCCTGTATATTTTAGCATTTGAGCTGTGCTCCCCTTTGCTTGACAATGACAGCAGCCACTTAAGTTGACATGGACTCAAGTTTGTACAATCCCTTTTATCCCAGCACGATATGACAGTTTTCAGAAGGGTTTCTAGTGACATCAGGACTGCTTGGCTTTCTAAGTCTTCGTTGTTGCACTATGATTCTCTCTACATAAAGACATGTCTGTATAGCATGCATCTGAAGAATGACGTGGGACTTCTTCTTGGGCAGGATGTAGACGAGTCAGTGCAAGTATCCAGAATAGCACCATGTTGTACTGCGGGTTTGATTTACTGTGTATTGTTCTCTTTCCACCCGTTTTTTTTTTTTTATATTCACTCCTCTGGTACTGCCACATCTAACTTGGATCAATCAGTAAATAGGACTTTTCCTCCCCATCATCCACTGTGAAATGCTGGTATGTCTTACCCAACTCCAAGCATCTGGCCTTGTTTCCTTTCCTGACACGTAATGCAGCGATAGCAACCCATCCCCTGAGATCACCACAAGGCAGCCTTCTTTTGACAGGACTGATACTGATTGGAGTCTCTTTGTATCTGTGATGAAGCAGCTTTTCTATGTCTCTGTGAACAAAGCTTGATGTATTGATTTTCTGATGGTGTGGTCACTTTTGGTCTGCCTGACCAACTGATCCAGTTTCCTCAAAGTGATTTAGAGGGCCATTCACTGCACCCTTAGAAACGTTCAGTGTAGCTATGATATGATGCTCAGAAAGCCGCTCTTTTCTCAAAATAACAAGTACACCTCTGACACTTTTACTTAGGTCCGATATCATGTTTCCCACTTCAGCACGCTCTGCTGGAAAATTGAGGCAAAGCCATACATAGAATGGGTGAACACCTGCTACAAGTGGATTTCCTTGGACAAGCCTCTGCTGAGTAGATCAAACCCACCCAAGTGTCATTTGAGCTTTTGTGCAAAAGGAGTTCACATGATCAACGCCACAAATATGAATAAATTGATTGTTGATATAGAAACAGTGAAAAATCCAAAATATTTTTTTTTCTGATTTCATATGTAGTAACTTTAGTATCAGAAATGTTTCTTAATTTTACTAAATTGTCTGATTATTTCCTGATTTACATGAAACTATAAGACATTTTTGATGTGGTCTCAGGCATTTGGACCAAATTCAACATTGCTGAAGCCACTCACTGCTCCACAGATGTAATAGCAACTCACCTCTGGCTGGATGGCTTTGAACACAGGAGCGTCCATGAGCGTAATCTGGCCCTGAAAGAGACAAACACACAACAGTTTTTAGATTTGTTTTCTTCAGACTGAAACATACAAACAACATTGCATCACAGTGAGTAAGCTGTCAAATAGGAGGTCAGTGTGATTAAAATTCAACAATTAAAGCACTGCTTTGTGACAGTGCACAACTCATTATTCACAAGACATGTTGGTTTATTACTGACAGCACCTCTAAATGCACTGACACACCAGGGAGAGAGTAACTTCAGGGCAAAATAAGATAGAGAGTGCCCTCTTGTGGTCAAATGTGGCAGAACAACTAACCAACATCAAAGCATTTTGATAAAATTACAGACATTTGAAGCATGCTGTTCTTTCAAATAACACGGTGAAATCCTGAGCATTAGCCTAAAGCTATTTGAACAGGAGTGTGATGTTGATCAGGGGTTTTTCAGAATGCCAATGGAAAGTTTGTGCAGAGGCAGCTGAGGGAACTCTATCAGCGCCTGCCTGGCACTGCCAAACATCATCAATTATTACTGATCCAGTCTCTGACCCCATTTCCTCCTCTATCATCCCATCTCCTCCTGTCTCAAGTCAGCATATCACATGTGTGCTCACTGAACATTTCATTTTTAATCACTCAACCTTACAGTTTAACCAAACAAGAAGAGACAGAGTGGCTGACAAACAGATGAACTTCGCTTACTGCATATTCTTCTGGAGTGACCTTCAGCACATCGAACACAACAGCATCAAAACTCTTCTTCAGCTCCGAAGATCCCTTATCACTGAGAGATTCTGAGCTGCTGCTCTTCTGGAAGACAAACACACACAGTTAGAGTTGATGGCTTTGCTGTTTAGAATAAGGTTACAGAGTGAAGGAGAGCGGTGAGGTATGACAGGTTTCAAGAGGGGTAAACAACCAAAGTGCTGTGACAGCACAGCTACAAAACACTGTGTTAAATTTCAGCTGTCAGAGGAAAACAGGCAACAACATCCTGTCGCCTGATAATCACACTAAAGCTTTCAGCGTTGAAAGATGCTCGGAGATGCGTGCACAGGGTGGATTCTGAAAGGCTGGTCTGACGAGTGGGTGTGGCCTCACCTCAGAGATTGTTGCAGCGTTGGTGGTGATGCTTGATTGGCCATTAGGGAGGTCCATCATTTGCACACCATCTAGCTCTAGCTCAGGAGATCATTCATCATCCTCAGCTGTAGCAAAGCCGGCCTGGCCCTCTGAATACACATAAAAAATGTACAACAGTGAGTAAATTTTGCACCACATCTGAGCCATTATTACCTGTATCCCTGAGTGATCACAGAGTCTGAAGCAGCAGCTCCACCTACTGGATAAAAGATCTGCATGTCCTTCTGCACGTCATCATTGTAGGTTACTACCTGAAATACGAAGCTAAATATAACCGCAGAAAATTAGCTACAGTTGAACTTGAGGTGCAGTTGTTGACAGGTTCAGCTATGCTCCCTGTGCGTGGCATATGGACGTACACTTTCAGTCGGTCCTGACAACACAAAAGAGTGTAGGACAGAAGGAGCTTAGGCTGAGCATTAGGAAAAGATCTTATGTGAAAGGGGTTTGTTAGATCCACAACAGTAAACAGCTTACCTTGCCTACTGCCACTCACAGTAGGGTCAAGTCCTGAACGCAGTCAAGATTTGCTTTTTCTTTTGTCAACTGAAGAGCAACACGTTATGTGGCATGTCTTAAGATTCTCCAGGGGATTTTGGTCATTACAGGCTGCTGTTATCAGTAAATAACAAAGATCATTCAATTGGTTAGTGGTTTGTTCTTCTTCAAACCTTAATCTGAAGTTTGTTGTCTTGATAAATTCTTTAATCCTGTGAATCAGACAATCAATAAGCATTTTCAGCAGGAGCATCACTTGCTGAATGTTGCACAAGTTGTATTTTACTGCCTACTTTAAATGAGCAGTTCATATATTTTCTTTACATCAATTAGTAGAAAACCACACATTGAAAGTCCTAGTCTGAAACAACATTCTGTGCGACTACATGAACAGATGGAAACAGAATAAAAGCATTTAATGATATGAATTCTGAATATTAAATTGAAGGCTCAGTGTCTCGTCTTTGTAGAGATACACTGAAATCTCAATTTTGTGTGATATTTTATTAAGACGATATTCTAAATATTCTTCTCTGCTCAGCGCTGAAAACACCTCTGAGACTGTTCTTTGGCAAAAGCGCGCCGAGAGACAGTAACGAAAAATAAGGAGCTGCTTAGAAATACTGAAGGCCAGCAAAGGCATCCCTTGTGTACTTGACAATGCGGGTCTGTATGTGTGTAGGCGTGCGTGCCTGCCTGTCTTTTCGGCTGGCTTAAGCTTAAATGGCATGTGCTTTAAGAACCATTAGCTGCCTTCCACAGCTGCATTCTGCCAGAGCTGAGAGCCAACACTAGTACATCATGTCAGCTTCCCTTGAATTGTCTGACAGCAGTGCATAATTGTACAGGAAGCAATAGCTAGGCTGTGTTTACAAGTAGGAGTCTGTTGTTTATAAAACCTTACATCTGTAATTACCTTATTTCCTGGTCTAATACCCATGTATGTCTTGCCACTGGACAATTACATTAAATATCTTGTGGGAGCTTTGCCTGTAGTTGCTTTGTACAGTTTGAATCAACAGTGTGCTTATTGTGAACATAAGCATGAAAACTTTTTTTTAAAAATCCCATGTACCTGGTTTTGGTGTTTTTATTTAAAAACAGAACAGACTAAAAACTTATGTAATTCATGTTAACTACCACTAAAGCCTTGGCTTTTCCTGTAGTTTTTCAGGAATGTTTAGAGACCTCAAAAGAGGGGTCCAAAGGTAATTCCTCAGTACCACAAATCAGGATTAAAATACAGTTTTGTTCATTTAGATTTCATTTAGTCAGGCATAATAGACCTTTTTGCTTATCAAATGGTCTGACACAACAGGAAAGTGCATAGAGTTCTGCCAAATAAGTTAATACAAACTCATTGCCCAAACTGCAGGAAGGCTGAACATGTTTCCTGCAATGTGTAGTTACCTGCCTAAAGGCCCATTCTGAGCCAACAAAAACACCGAAAGCCTCTGAGTTTGTACAACACTCAATTACATAATGTGTTGGGCTTTGTGTGTGTTTGTAGATTCAACAAAATACATAATATTTGCCAGTGTACCCGTTATGTCATCATGACCTCGGGTGGTTGAAAAATGATTAGCATAGAACCTGCAGACACACCTGTGTAGATACGTTTGCTCTTCCATAAACAACACGTCCTTGCTCAGACAAGGCCATACTTACCAGATGTGTGTCAGATGCGCATAGTGCTGGAAGTGAAGTTAGCCTTTTGTTCTGTGTTCCTCTCTCTGTCTATCGAGTCCTGTCTTTCTCTGAGGCTGGCTCCTGCTGTCTGTGTGAAAGGCAAAAGAACAAAAGAGAGGGATGAGGGAGAGATGGAAAGGAAGGCAGCGTGATTGTTCTGACTATGAGGAAAACCCACGCAGCCATAAGTAACGACAGCCAAAAAATAAATAAAAATCTAACAGCTGATCTGATTTGTGTAAGTGCAGAGAAAAGCAACAGCCACTGCAAGGACAAGATGACAGGGACAAGATCTAAAAGCAGCGTTCTAATGGAAACTTTTCCTTGGCCTTGAGTTTTAAGAGCCTGGCCAGCATGAGCTCACTGTAGTAAAACACAGGAATATACACAGAACTAAATCTTGCTTCCCAGTTGTAGAAATGATGTTTATATATTATATGATTAGTAATATAAATGTACTTGTCCTTATTGTTAACCTGAATCAAAAAAATACAGCAACAACAGGTTAATTCCCTTATATGTAGATTACGTCTAATACTATTTCTAATAAGGGAGATCAGGTTTTGACTATGACACGACAAATCCACACTTTCCAGAGGTGCAGGAAATTTTCACATCCTTTACTTTAGCAAAAGTACAAGACTGTAGAAGCACTGTTACAAGTTAAAGGAAAGGTCATTTAAGCAAACTCATGTAGATACTGTCCCCCTATGATTGTTTTGCTAGTAAACATATCATTGTTGTAACCTATAAATGTAATGACTGTAAAAAAATCTAATTTTGCTGTCGTAGTTGGTTGAGTTGATGCAAAGTTAAATTTAAAACCTGCATTCTTCAAGCTGTAAGCTAAATACAGTTCTGCACAAAGTTTACTGACATTATTAGCACATTCACATCAATTAACTAAGTTTTGTGTTTTAACCTGAAGTACGAAGAGTACAAATGAAGTCTTCATTTCTAATAAATTCAGAATCCTTGTTTAGTTCATTTTCATGTATTACTTTCTTTATTGTAAACATTGGCTTGAAGAGGCAAGATTTTTCAATGTATGATCCCGATATACAGCAGACTGTCTGCAGTCTTGCATCTTATGTAAATCCTATCTTTCTGTTTCCAGACTTCTTACTGGACATTACATGACTCCTATTAACCAGTAGGTGTCTCACTACCCTAAGGGATAAAGGCCTGGGTTAGACTCTTCAGTTGAACTGTAGACAAATGCTGCATACTGACAGACAGTGGCTGGCCTTTAGCCATCAGGTAGTGGCTACCAGCTCCTCATCCTCTCCAGGTTGTTATCATGCTGGATATGGGTACAAAGCTCACAAGTACAGCAAACAGCAGATTAAGATTTCCACTACGAGCAGTAAACTTTAAACCTTTGCTGAGAGAAGCATATACATTCTTTCAAAACAAAACAAAAAAAAAAATCACATCTGAGCAGGAAAACACTGACCTCGAGTTTCACTTCTGCTATATCCTTTGACTGCCCTTTTGTACTATGAAAACAGAAACAGCATCCCTGTGTACACGACTGTAACAGAGACTAAGCTCACGTCTATACTCTCTGTGTCACTGTCAATTGTTGATTCGTCTATACCCCTAGCAGTGTAAACAGCCCCTGGTAACAGCAGGTTTCTGCTTGTCTGCTGTCTGTCAGTTTGTTCACTGCTTGAGCTGCTTGTCAGTCTTGATCCCATTTACCCTGGACCAGTTTACACGGAGCTTCACAGCTTTTTACGACGCCCACACCTCCAGCTATGTAATTTCAAAAACACAAGGAGTCGCTTCTAAAGCACTGCATCCCCAATCCACTTCTAACCAGCCAGTGCTCTGCTCCTAACGTCATGTATACACATTTGACAGCAAGCTGAGCTGGAATGTGTTTGTTTGTGTGTTTGGTGATGTAAGTCCTCATGCTTCACTTACTGAGGTTGAAGTCCAGGGACTGTTGATATGTTCAGCTGACAGAACAGCATGCACGTAGTGATAAGGAATAGGTATGTGTTTGGGTAAGCTGGGAATAAGATATCAAGACGACATGACAGGGATTAGAGGTAGCAAAGAATAACACAGGAAGAGTGACAGAAAGTGGAATGACTCATGTTGGAGCTTGTAGAAGAGGATGTGTCGCTGTTAAGCTAAATGTGACTCATTATACTGCATAGCAGGTGCTGTTGAATCAGACTTCTCTGAATCGGCTGCCTCTCCCTCCCTCTATTGATGTTTCCAGACTGCCTTTTGACATTCACATGCTGCAGTTCAAACACAAAAAGTGCTGCCTGCCTAACGGGCCTTGTGAGTGAACGGCACAATGTGTATTAGCGAGGGTTTTTGTGTGTCGTCATTCACATGCCAGCATATTTGTGCATGTGACAACACATTCCACATCCTGCACTGACCCCTTACATTCCTGTCTCCAGTGGCCCTGAAAACAGGTCTCCACCACCTTCATTTGGCATGTTCTCTGTCCTCCTCACACTGCTCATCTCCTGTCCTTTTCCTCCTCACCTTGACCTCTTTACATCAGAAATGTCTTCCAACTGGAAGTCAGTTTCAAATAGTTGAGGACATTATAAATCCTACAAATATGACAGAGTCAGGAGAGGGAACAATGATAATTTGACCTGCAATGACTACTCAGTTTGCAGAAAATTAATCAGCTTTTTTGATAATGGATTAATCACTCAGGCCAGTAATTTTTCAGGAGCAATGCAACGATTTAATCAACAACATCTAAATTCTGGAATATTGAGTCTGTGCAAATGGGGTCTAAAATGACTTTATGGGTCAACACAGGTCAAAATGTGTCTGAAAGTTTCCCATTACCCTTCTCTTGACCAACATCGATGACAGCAGCTGTCTTCCCCTTGGACCAAGGTAAAATGTATAATGACATTTTCATATTTTATTAATCGGTGGAAGCCACAAGAAACTGCACTGCAGATGGCCTATACAGTGGAAATGCTAACAACTTGGCACTCAAAGACACCACACACTAGGCTGCTCCAAGCGTTGATCTAATTTACTTTTGTAATGTTTACTCACGACATCATCTCTATCCTAACATGAAGCAGTAGTGTGTTGTGTGTGTGCGATGAACCACATTTGTGTGTCCCGAGACACGCAGAATTGTGTGATCAGGAAAAAGGTCACAAGCCGAGAGGCTATGAATAAAGGATCACACATGTGAGACTTGTGTAGCATTCAGCATGAACAGAGCAGTTGTGACAACTCTGCCAGTCCCTGCCTGCAGCACTGCAGGCCTTGTCTGTGACACCTAACAGCCCTGCAAGCCACATTTATGATCTTGCTCCTACTGTGTGACAGACTGCCACAAATGTCCTTCTCCCTCATACTCACAGCAAGAATTACAGACCGTTTTATTATGAACCGCTTACAAGCAGGAGTCCTCTCCTTCTCGCTGCACAGTCATTTGAAACTGAGTCAGAAAAGAATCTTGTCCTTTTACTGCCCTGCTGTGCTGTATGATAAAACTTGCAGGAGCCCCTCTTTGTCACTGTCTGGATAATGAATGCACTACACAGACACACACTTTCTTTTTTTCCCCTCGGAGCAGCAGGGCTTGATGCATTTAAAAACCATGCCGCAGATGCGCCAAAGCCAGGGAGCCAAAGTGGGTCAGTGTGTTGAGCTGAGCAGGGAGAGATGTGGCATACTATTAGGCTGAACCCCTGTCTTCTTCTCTTTGGTACACAGTACACACACACTAAGGACAGTGATGCTGTCAGCGTCAAAGCTGTAACCTTCCTGGCAAATTATTTTTCCACTATTTAATTATTGTTGCAGGCCCCATTGCCATATGACATCATTCTGGATTAAACCTGTAAAGACGCTGGGAGATGAACTGATTTACCATCTTGTATCTACAGAATTTCAAAATAGGATTAGGTCTTGTACAACGTTGGCCTACTGTAACTACCCGGATTTCCAAGAAGAGCGCTACTTCCAACTTTGGTTACATCTTTTGTGGTGCTTGTTAATCACCAGAGAGCTAGTCAGTGGTGTTTTGGTAACGCAATGCCATGAAGGACTGGATCGAGGTTCTCACTTTCTCTGGACTCTCATTGAGCCTCCCGGGGGGAACACTATTGATCTGGAGCTAAGAGAGGCCCAGGCTGATCACACTCGCTCTCTAATAACCAGCACATGCACACAGTTGCATGTCACAGCAGTTCGATATACACTGCTTTCACTCAGCAGGTTGGCTGTTCAAGCAGAGGTTGGTGGCACTGCCTGTGGAGGGACAATGGCGTGTGTGTGTGTGTGTGTGTGTGTGTGTGTGTGTGTGTGTGTGTGTGTGTGTGTGTGTGTGTGTGTGTGTGTGTGTGTGTGTGTGTGTGTGTGTGTGTGTGTGTGTGTGTTGTCTGAGAGTGTATGCGTTGTTGTCGAGGGAACATGACTAACAGCCCCGTCACATTATCACTTAACATGCCGCTGATGTTCAGACCCCTCTGAAGGTCAATAAGCGGATAGCAGCAGCTCCATGGCAGTTTGGAACAGCAGGAGTGGAGAAGAGTAAATGTTTTCATGAGTATATTTGCAGGAATGGAAGAGGGAAAGCAGAAATTGCCACAACTCTGTATGTACAAACACTTCCATCTGTAAATAAAAGCCATGTGTTCCATTTGCTCAACTTCTGAATGCCAGTATGGACAGAAAATCTGCAACTGTCCCAGCTAGAACAGGGCGTTTCTTAATTTCAATTCTCACACACAGAAAGGGTTTATAACTCAGCTTACAGTGCATGCTAGTATCCCTATTGCTTAGGAAATGAGGTTCTGTTAACACAAAAATACACACAAGAGGAAGTAAGTTCCAGAGTACATTCATCCTTCCAGACAAGAAGCTTGCAGATATCTGATTTATCATAGTGACATAATGCAAACAAAGAAGCTAGAACAGCTTAATGGTGCATTATCAGTTCACAGCAAAAGCATTTTTTTTTTGTTTTGAAAATCCACAGGCAATGAACCCAGTGACACGACACAGACAGCCTCACTGGCTGTGTGCAGAAAGTCTGTGCTTTACCCTCCAACATACTGAGCCATCAGTTCATGAATATTTACGTCTGTTTGTGACTGAAAATGAGCACGATCCTGGGCACCTGAGGGCAAAGTGGGTGTATCATTTAGCTGCATCTAAATGACAACAGAATCCACTTATATGAAGCACAATCGCCACCCAGCCAAGCTTCTCTCTGTCACTATCTTTCATCGGTCCCTGAATAAAAAAGGTACTCAACCAGAAGCTCTACAAAATCTGTATTTTATCTTAGATAACATAGTCTTGGATGAGTACTGAATGTTCCATTAGAGCTCAATACCTGCACATTTGTGAAAATCATGTGCCCAAGTAATTATTTTTTGAGTAATGACACAGCTAATTTTTTCACCATTGAAACTTTCTATACATACCTATATAAGGAATATATTAAAGATTACAAAGTAATTTATTATTTACTGTGCAAGCTGTTGTCACAAGGTCATCTAGGAGCCAAGGTAGGTGATTTGCTACATAGTAAAAGCAAACAAAACGTGTTGAGGCTGTCAACAGCTTGGTTGTGAACACTGCTGCTATTTTAGATATCAGTCCAGATGCATAGTGAAAAGCTTTATTTTCCATTTCCAAGGCAAGCAATTCCTATTTACACAGACAATTACATACTGTCACCAGGCCTATCAGGTGGCTAAATATCTGTTGTGGTGAAAGGCAGGTCAGCTGGTTCTTATTCTGCCCAGCTGACAGCAAACATATGAAAATATGTGACAAATGCGAAGACGGAACATCAAACAAAGAGCACTAACACACCTAAAGCTAGTTGAGAGAGATACTCTGTGAAATTCCACTAGTTCTAAATCAGTGTTGTAGCAGCAGCTTGCACTGTGGGGTGTGATTATGCTTTTTTTAGACACACTTGCCTCCCTTGCTCTTTCTCCTTCTTCTCCCTCGATCCCTGCAGCTCTACGGGTTGATAATTAGAGCTCAGGCTTTACAGACATGCTGTTCAGGCCTGTCCCCGCTTCTGTCTTTTCTCCTGGCACATCCCCTTGTGACACAGACACACTTGGTATGTACAACCCTCACAGACCTAGATAATGCCTACAGTCGACACTTTGCAGTGGCCCAGCTTTAACCTACACCCAGCAGCAGCCTTTGAAATGAATGACCACTACAGCTACCACGAGCAAATACAAGGTCCAGCTTGTCTCGATAGCGCTATCTGGTTATCCATCAAATGAACCGAAACAAAGTAACGGTGCCAAGCTTGTGAGTAGTGGCATGTGGCAGGGCCTTAGAGCAGCAGGCTGTCACGTGTGGGCAGAGCTCTGGCCTACAGTTTGTGTGTATGTCTAGATCTCCATGTGTGCTGGCTTCAGCCTGATTTGTGGCCCAAATGGGAGCAGGCAGGCGGCCCAGCCCACGTTCAACTCTGCTGCTGAGGCCTGGGCGACCTGAGCATGGTGACAGATGAGTAGGGTAGAAAAAAAAAATGTCAAAGGAGGGGGAGGGAGAGGAAGCAGAGGAAGCGCGAGGCTGGCAGCAGCACTGTTGTCTGTGGTCATTCCCTGCATGGACTATTAACAAGGAAAGGGCAGGCTAACAATGCAGGGCAACAGAGCAGTCAGTCAGAGCAGTAATGTTTAGAGGAAACTGATATAATCTCTATGTCTTCCTCTATGAGTCTCTGAGGATTGACACACGGGTAAACCACAGCAGTAAAACCATATCACGGAGGCCGAGCAAAGACTCCATCAGGATAAGAGTGGCAGTGCATGTCAGATTACAAGACAACATATTATTAGATTTAGGGCTACTACAACGATGAAAGGTTTATCACTATAAAATATTTGTCCATACAGACAATTACAGATAATTTTTAATGACCTATTTTAATGAAGTTTTATTTAGCCTGTTTATCAAGGTACAAAGGTAATGATTGCAACAGAGCACAGGGCAAACTGGCTCCATTATCAAGGGTGTTTACAAGCCAGAGAAGGACCATGTTGGAGTTTGTTCATGAAACCGAACTTTCATGAATTTTCATTTTGTGTTTTCATTTCAGTTTGCATCTAAATGAAACTGTTGAAAAGTCAATCAAACAATTTTGGATTGATATTTATTAAGGTTCAAATGCTGGTACATATCGTTACTGTTTTATCACCCAGCCCAGGTACAACAGATGAGTATAATATTTTTCCAATTACAACAACAAAGACAGAGACAGCAGACTCCAGCCTAATGTGACAGTTGAAGTCAGAATCTACACCTCTGTGATGATGTACAATTATCTGTGCAGCTGCTGTATGTCTCAGCATCTGTTTTCTGTACACACAGCTTTATGTCAGCAATATAAATACATTAAGTTTTGGTCACAGCAGATTAGTACAAAGGCATTTCCTGTCCATTTCAAACAAAGGCTCCCATTTCTGCCTACAAACTTTCTGTAACCCTTTGATACGCAGTGTGGGTCAGTAGATACCCATTTTCCATTGGATTTGGGTCACTTTTCACCCATGTTGCGCATCAAAGGGTTAAAATCAACCACAACACGAAACTACAAAAAGCCTCGAAAATGTGTAGAAAACACTAACATTAAGTGACATTAACATTTGGTTAATGGAAAAGCAACATTTCCTGAGATGAATTTGTTCTGAGGAAGCTTGTAAGTGGGTAAAATTATGTGTGACTTTTATTGTTATGGTCACATAAAACCTTTATATATTTAGTTAGAGGTTGTAATAGAGTTTGGAAGTGGATATTGAAACATTTTTGTTGGTCATTTTATGGATGGATCTGTTTTAAAGCAGGGAACTGTTGGTCAAGAACTGCTGCTCTGTAGAAGATGTCGCAAAACAAACAATGAAGTTAGAATGCAGGTGCGGCAGGTAGGATTATAAGGACTTAATGAGAGTATGTTTGAATCAAACTAGAAAAACTAAATGACTCACGCATTTACAAGTATTACCATCCCTACTATTTCTCCAGCCAATCTAGAAAGCTGGTAAAGATGACAACAGCATCAGACTTTGCTTTAAACAGTCGTTCCCCAATGTCCAGTTTTTCAGTAGTGTTTTTTTTCTCACAACTGATTTTCTTTCCATCCTCAGAGCTTCATTGTGAATATATGTTTACTGTCACTCAGTTAAAGCTGATGCACTATCAATAGTACTTCAATAAATAGATGAAATGTGGTGTGTAGCTCAGTGTGCCATGCAAAGTATGGTACACCTTCCTATTGATAGTACTCCAGGCCACATCCAGGTAATTACATTTCCATTTTAAAATGCATAACTTCTGCTACTTTTACACCTTGCATCCGCATAATTTCTGAGTTTTAGGGGCCCTAAAATCAAGATTTAAAAAAAAAAAAAAAAAAAATTTCTGGCCTTTTTAGCCTTTATTACAGACGACAGTTGAAAGAGAGATAGGAAACGTGAGGAGAAGAGTCAAGATTTTTTAATATCCTTTTGATTACATGTAAGCTGAAAAAAATCCAAGGTTGTGTTTTTGTCTGGACAGGGAGAAACTGAGACTTTTGGAAACATAGACACCGATGTTAGCTTTCTGACTGACAATACGTGCTGCTCCTTAGTTGTCACACTCCTGTCGCGTGACTGTTTTCCAAAAGAAAACAAAGACACAAGCCTCAACTGTCAGCAGTTATTCAACATTCATTTTAGGCGTTGCTTACCTTGTTGTTCATGCTAGCAGCTGTTATCCCATTAAGGAAAGCTGTGGTGTTACTTTTCCCCATTGCTGTTCTTCCTCTGCAGTATTTTCTACAAGTAATCAAATAAATCTCTACTTAATGTTGACACCGGCACCCACATGCCCATTCTATGTGAACTGTCACGTGATTTGAGCTTTATACATATTAGTACTCAGAGATTATTTCTGAAACTGTGTTAAAACACACATCTGGATGGAGATCATTTTCCTACGTTTTCAAATTAAACCTGTAAGAGTGGATGTGGCCTCCAACAGAAGCACACAGCCTTTTCCAGGACTGGATACCTGGTGGGCCCTTAGGGCTTTATAGTGAGCTAAAGAGACACTGCATGCTGCAACCTGACAAACCATAAAATTACAAGAGTGCAAACATACACACAAACACCAACAGTCCTGGTCCAACAATACCTTCTCTCAGGCACAGGAAACTGGCTAAAGCAGAGACTTATCAACAACCCGTGGGTGTATAAGGGTTCTCCTATCAAACAAAAGGGCATAATATGTCTCTATCAAACTTTAATTTCACTTTATTACATTGCACGCATGCCATATCCATTTAGCTTCACCTTGCTTCCTCAATTTGTCTGGCCAAGGTTCACCGTGTAGCCAAACTCGGACTGAGGAAAAAACATTTTAAGAGGTAGTTTTATAAGGTAGAATTGAGATCCAGGATCAGCTCTGCTGACATAAACCTGAGTGTGAGAAAACTGTGCTGTACTGCCTGTCTATTTTTTAAGTACAATCCCTCAAAAACACCAGTATACTCTACCATATCTGTAACAATGACCTCATCCTCCTCCAATAAGTATTTCTGTCCTCTTTTAGATTGGCCTACTCTGCTCAGATCCTTGACCCAAAAGATCAGAGCACCAGCCAAACCTGAAAGCCTGATTCTGAAAACACTCTGCAGCCTAGCTATTGTCAGATTTATATCCTGTGTGTGAATATGCAGTGAGTACAGCCAGGTTTTCAGTAAGATAAGGAGGGAGAGGGATTCAGCTATAAATGCAGGCTTCGAGTTGAACTTTTAGTAGTTTTGGTGTGCAATTCAATTCACTTTGAACTTGCTTAACTGAGCAAAACTGAGCTAACAGGCTTCCCATACAATTTAACACATGAACTCACACACACATACACACACAGTGCTGCATGCATGACTTCCCCTAACATGGCACTGCCCTGTCTCCAGAGCCTGATAAAATGGGTAATTACAACTTAAAACATAAAGGGACAGCTACCAAGAGGGAAAAGCAGGGGGAGAAGTCATCAAGAGGGAAGGGACAGACGGATGAACAAGTGTGTGATCAAAGTGTGTCAACTCCGGACACCGGTGCATCGCACAGGAGAAAGAATGAAAGCTAAGGCTAGATTCATACTATCATGCAAATGTGACGGGTGCACTACAAAGCAAGACTAACAGGTTAGCAAGGTTTTCAGTTTCATGAAGGTGGATCTAATTTAACCTGCTAGACCACCATGGTATCTTAATGCTGCACAGCTAACCTGGTTATTTTCAGTTTTGGATTTAAATTGGATCTAAGAAGCGGCTCCCTTTAATTGGTTTATTTTCTGAACATTCACAATGAATGATGTAGATTTTCAGCTGTGGCAATATATCAGCAAACCTGGTGAACTCTGAGTTACTAATCCCACAGCTGGCAAACTGTATGTGTCGCGTTGCCATGGGAACCTACATGTATTTAGTCAGTGGTGCAGAAAATGCATAGATATGTTTTTAGGCTTAGCCCTGATCTGCTATTGATTAAAAGATCGATTAGTCCATTGGTATTTATTGTAGAAAATATCGATAACACTGATTTCACTTAAATTTGACCAAAGTGATTTCCACGTCTTTTTCATTATGGAACAGTATCACACACATTAGATGCATAAATGAACAAAAATTAACACATTTTTTTCCTTTTAAAAAAAAAAAAAAAAAAAAAACAGCATTCCACAAACCTGTTGATTGAAGTAATCGGTCCATCTTGTGTGATGCTAAATAATGCACCAAACGCCCTCTTTTATGTTGTTAAAAGGTCTGGCTGATTATCGGTGTGAAATCAGGCCTTTTCTGATTATCTGCATTGTTATTTTTCATTAGCCAATTACTGATAAATTAAATGCTCTACTTTGACTGACGCAGCTCTGTCTGTCTGATGTCAACCAATATCCCATCCACAGTGCCATCTGATTGGTTACATGTCACAAGTAGGAGCCAATTAACACTGAAAGCTACTGTTTACAGACAAGGAAAGATGAGCCCATTTGTGGAGAGGAAGAGCTCCAATTATTAACGAAGCTTTGTTTGGAAGGTGAGGTAGCAGATGTTGTTGAAGCTGTCCTAAACACCACAATCTTCCAGGGGCATGTCCGATTTCCCCCTTACACTGAAAACGCTCAAACCGTTTACTTGTCTATGCCGGTGTGGCTGGAACTTACCTCTATGATTATGCTAAGCTAAGACTATCACTAAAAGGCTTGCTGTATCTCCTGTAACATCTTTCTAAAGTAAAATTACCTTCCGCAATCTGCTCTAACTGACAAGCACATTTCTCTATTAGAGACACAACCCACAAAAATGAAACAAGATACACTAACCACCGGCACAAATCAGGAAGCTGCTTTCTTAGTGGCTAACGCTACGCTAATGTCTAGCAACCAAGTTAGGTGGCAGCCACAGATTATTCCAAACAGTGTCTGGAAAACAATAACAAATGATGCTATCAGATATGGGCCTTAATGGGCAATATCAGTGATACAACAGTGAAAGTTTTAGAAAATAGAGAACAACAGCAGATAGAACTGCAAGAGACGAACTGTTCAATCTCAGTCAATCGATCTGACAGTAGACAGGATAGAGTCCTCACTTCTATTGCTATTGTACATAATCAATTACACTAATCTTATTAATGAGGGAGCCTAGACATTAATGACAGGCTCCCTGCTATTACATTTAGTCTTTGGAGAAAATACAGTGCACAAAGAAAGTTGACAACCACCGTCTTTACACCCATTAACTCTTCCTGGGGTTTTAGGTTTTGTTAAGCCGGCTAATACAAAGAGAGTCTGGCTATGTCACACTTGCTCCATAGGACACCACTCTGGTCAAATAGGGATATGAACTAAGAAATGCACACAGACAGCTGTTTGCTCTGAGAGTTCACTGGGTCAGAGATCACAGGGGAGAATAAAACATGACACCAGGACACACAGTGAAAAACAAGAGGGACAGTGGATGAGGAAAAGCAGAAGAAGATGACAGAGATAGAAACAGACGAGCAGGAGAAGCAACAAGAGACAGATTTTGCCTAATCTGGCCATGGCTGCTTCCCTAAATATGGAGGGTACTTACTATTCCCATCTGATAGCAGCTATGAAAGATTGATTCTTTCATGTTTCTCTCACAAGACGGAACAATGTTACACTGTGTGCTTCTTCCAGTTAGGGTGTGTGTGTTTGAGAGAGGGAGGGAAGGCGAGCCTGGATCCAATGGAAGAAGAGCAACAGCTGAGACTTGAGAAACAGCTGTATCTTTTCAATGCCCTCCCCCCCTCACTCCCTCGTCCTCGCTCTCCCTGAATGAGCCCCTCACACCCTTTTTCTGATCCTCCTCTCCCACAGAGCTTCATGGCCAGAGGCTTCACTGCCTGTATGGGCACACAAATTACAATATGAAGTGCCCAAGTTACACAGACACTAGTGGTTTCGAGCCTCTGTTTTCTCTGGAGGACAAGTACAGGCAGGATCCATGTGCTACTAAACATTCATCTATTGACTAAAAATAGGAAAGACATTGTTTCCAGCGGCAATGTCATCCTCCCTCTTGTCTTCCCAACCCTCCCACTTTTGTCAGTTTCTAACTGTAAGATAAAAGGAAAGCATGTAAACACTCGGGTTGTCTTTTCACACACAAAGCAACATCAAACATGACTGTTTTTGTGTCATTTTTGACTAAACATACACTGGTTAATTCAATAAGTCTTACCAGGTCATCATTGTAAATGAAAAATTGTTCTCAACTAATAAATTAAAGAATAACTAAATGAAAATAAAACCAGTTACACATGAGGGAAACAAATTGGATTAACATATGTAAAATGTAAACAGAAACACTAAAAATTCCTAAATATTGCTTCTCCACCACACCTAAATAACTTAAATATATTTTTTTAAATGTGTGCATGAAAGGGCTTAATACCCAGGTTGACAGTTGGTGATCTAAAGTGTGTAATTGCAGGCGTGTGTGTGCAAGTCTCCGTCTGCAAGTCAGGACCCAACCTGTGGGAAACCTGACAAAGGCGACAGGAAAGGGATTGTCTCAGTCACACAGATTTTAAATTGATTCTTTGAGATGACACAGACAGACACATCTGCCTGGGATGTGAATCATCATCGCAATTATTTAATCAAAGAAAGTGCAGAACAGGTGGGGAGGATAAGGCGTTACATTCATAGTGCACTTGAGGTCAAAAAGCCAGATGTGAACCTGAGACTGCATTTCTGATGGGGAGGGAAAAGACCAAAAAGAAACAACTTTGGGAGCAGAAGAAAGCAAAAGGACGAGAGCACAAAAGAGAACAGAGAGTTGGAATCATGTTTGTCTGAATCTGATCTATTGTTTTTGGCTCAGTCCAGGACCAAGTTCACAAGTTTCCATGACATAACCAAGGCTTCGTTCTCCGATTTGCTCTCAGGCCAAAACACTCAGACTTTAGACAGATAGATGAGGCTGCACTGCGAGACCACAAAGACTTGTCTCCAGCACTGATATAAACCGGTGGATCAAGACAATACGCAGGGGAAGTGGAAGGGTGAGGCATCTGTCTGTTTATGTTCGCTTCAGCTTCAGAGTATTACATTGAACGTGAGTACATGCAATCTGCTTGTACAACACAAAGACCAGAGTTTGGGAGTGAAAACACAATCTGCAAGTTACATATTTAGTAAACTTCCAAAAAAAAGAAAACACCACAGAGCAATAAAACAGCTGTGCATGAAACTGAGAGCCATTTTTAATATTTTGTCCACAACAATCAGAACTGAGGAAAAGGCTTCCTAATCTAAAGCTCACCGAAGCATTTTCATCAACCACAACACTTAAATGAAATATTAATGTCCATATTACTAAGATGCAGTCTAATATGCAAATCATAAAATCTCCTAAAAATAAGGCCATATTACAGGGTTTTTCCTGGCTCAGAAAGGGCCCTTGGAGGATGATTACACACCACAGTTAGCATTATCGGTGCACGTACATTAGGGGCAATGTGTCTGTGCTCCTTTATTTGACAGAAATTTATGCATTTTCCATTTATTTCTGACCATTTGCTGAATAAAAAAAACTATTATATTGAGTAAATGAAGACCAAATTAGCATATTAATAAACATAATTATAAAATTCTCTTTGAGGATGCCAAAAAATTCCTCTATGCACGAAAAACTCTGTATTCCTTGAAGCAGATCATTGCTGCCTGGCATACTCTGCATTTGCTTCTCAATGAAACTTCCTCCAGTGAGAATACTCCAGATATGCAGAGTAAAAAGCCACATAACTCGGGGCTACAGACCAGCCTGAAAGTGTCAGGTGGAACGGGACCCTCATAGCTGCCATTCTGCATGCCTTAAAGCCTGGACCCTTTTGCTACAGCCCTGTCCCTGAACTCACCTTTGACTCCTGATCTCATGACCTCAAAACACCTACAACCTGACACACCAAGCCGAGCTAATACCCATCAGCTGCGTGAACTGAGGTAATGTTGACCGTAAAATACACATATTTAAAAGAAGACGTACATATGCGCAGATGAAAAGACATGCAGAGGTATTGAATGCGTCTCTTGAACAGTAGAAACCTTGTGTGACTGATGATTCTAATTTATCTAACAGCTTGCACCTTACATAAGATTTATAAGAATGGCTAATTGGAATCTAATGAGAGAATATTTTTCTGATGAATGAAGCCACATCAGCAAAAACTTTAGACTGATATTTCAACACCAGTGGCAATTACAGTACAAGACACACCTACGCACAGTCATTTGAGTTTAAAAAGCTGTGGGGGTTCCTCAAATTTTTTATGAGTCAGCCTCATAAAGAAATCAAACCTAACATAACCCTGCTTAAAAAGCATATTACAAATGAAGCAAAAGTATCTTAGTTCATCAAATATCAAAATAGCTTACATGAAGCTGAATAATCAATAGTCTACCCCCTACCGCCAGAAATGCTGCAACGTTTAAATAACCACACAGCACATGTGCCCAGAAATATATCGAATCCTGTTTCAAGCTGCATGTTCAAGACATTCAGGATCATTGTCAACAGGCTGACAAGGCCCCAAACAAATGGTGTAAACAGCAGCTGAAGTTACTCTGCAGTGTGAATTACTGTTGTGGTTAAAGAGCAGGATAGGTCAGCAATAGGGTTGAACATTCAGGGGGAAAATATCTAATTGCACGGCTTATGACAGATACCGCAATTTGATTTGCAATTAAAGTCAAGCTTCTTTTCAATTTTCCATGTGTAATGGATTTAAAACACGTGACGTGTCTGAGATACTGTCAAAAACATGACCGTCACACAAGCAGGATGGCATGAATTTATAAAACGATTGATGCAACAGTTTAAACCCTGCGTCGCACACTGTATAACGTACAGTATATCCTAAACTGTGATTTCAAATTTGCATTATTTCAACATGAAAATGATTATTTGTTCACAGCCGGACATCATAAAACCATGAACTGCAAGCAGTACAAGTATCGAGGATATATTTCGTTAGAGTAACCAACTTGTGCACAGTATCCTAAACTGTCATACCAAAAGTTGGACAGGTAGTCGGGTGTCATACAAAGTCAGTGATCTCAAGTGCTAGCCAGACATATTCACAGAAGAGCCAAGAAGACAAAAAGATCTAAGCAGGATGTATGTGGGTTACTAAATGCATTGGACATGTACTGGAAGGGAAGCTGCCTGATAAGTGGAAAAATGAAACACAGGAAGACAAGGCAGGACTAAAATAGAATCAGATCCCACTCACAACAAGAAAGCAACGTGAAAGAGAAATTGAGAGCAAATTTACATAAAGGATAAGCTCGGAGCTAAAGAGAAGACAGGGGTGTGCAGCAGACCACTCGCCGTGTGGCCCTTCATGTGTGAGCCACTCCCAACAGGGGTCTAATTCAGGCTAAAATGTTCTCGATGCACCAGGCCTCCTGCCGCCGTTCAGCCTGCTGTGTTGTGTGTTTAGCAGTGTGTGTGTGTGTGTGCGAGATTCAGCCATCAGTCAGAGTGACCCTATGTGTACAGCTTCCGCTTCAACACCGCCTGTGTCCGACTTCTCCAAAACAAGAGCTTTGATTACAACACAGCAGGAACCACATGGCTAACACACTCACAACAATAAGAAGAGGCAGTTTTGCACCACTTCCTCAAATGTCGTTCTGGGTACAACAACAAAAGGCCCGTTGCTCAACACACAGTGAAAAATGGTGCCTGCCTCTGAGATTTCTGAAGTGAAAGCTAGTGCGTGCATTACACTTGTCTCTTATCTTCTTCTGGCACACAGTCACGCACACAGTCAGCTAGTCAGGTGCTAGCCAAGCTCACATCTACAACACCCACTTCAACCAACTGCCAGCAACATTAGAAACACCTCTTTACCTTTTAAAGTCTTTATCAAACAGGCAACCAGGCAGAATATTATTACCAGCGTTCCAAAACAACTTGTCAAGTGCAGAGACCTCTTAAATTACTTCTAATAGTAACAGAAACACTGGATGGCTCTGTGGAGTTGGCATAAAAAAACCAAAGCAGACAATGAACACACACGACTACCTTTTCTCGTGTTTATACTTGCAGTGACAGAGCCAAGGCCGGGGAGGCATCAGAGGAAGAGTGTGACGACATGTGACTTCGCAGTTCCATCTGTGCTGAATGGATGTGCCAGACACACGCATAAAGTTACCCTGGCAACAGAGCAACATCACTGGTTGGAGGTCACACGCAGAAAAATCTTGATGCAGACCAAAATGCTCCTAGAATATGCAGAGCACCCAAATGGAGCCTGCAAAGCAACTGCTTATTCGCTCAGGAAGGAGGCCAAGCTGAACCCTATGTATTGTTACAGACGCACACGTGATGCATGCAGGAACATTTTACATAAACTATGTAGTGAACATGACATAATGTGGAGCCGAGAAACATAATCTGAGAAAGACCAGGGGTTGCACTTGATGACGCAGAAGACGTACAGTGTTTTATCCCTTTCTCTTGTAAACACACGGCTCTGATTCTGAGAAAGGAGTTTCATTTCACTCACACAGATGTAATCTCCAACTAATCACATTTGCAGGCCTTGGACAGAGCAGTTACACCACGGTGGTGAACAGATGGGCCCACGTACATGAGGCATCTCCGGGATTAGCCTGGTCCAGAAGGTGGAAGTAGCAGATAGAGTTACCAGGGGACGGTTTCTAAAAAGTAACTGGTGCTCAAATTACAACACCAGGAGTCCACAAAGGTGTAATCAATCAAGGATCAAAACTGTAAATGCAGCTGCAATGTCCATTCATGAATAATGTCTGTGAAGGTAAATCCTTTAAATGACTTTCTCCCTCCATATGCGACAACACTTAACGTTTCAACTGTTGGCTTACATCCTTGCAAAGACATGGATGATTATGTAGAATATACAAACTGATGTAATTGAATATAAAAACAGCACACTAACCAAGTGAGCTTTAGTGAAACCTCCAGGCGCTCACACAGTTTCTGTTGGCAAGCAATAGATATGCGACATGACGTTTTTGTTTACTGTTGGGAAGAGAGACGAAGAACAGGATTAACCCAAAAATGCACAATGATAATTAAATACAGCGTTTGTAAATAGTCGTGCAGATGGGAGTCGTGTCGCCTAAAACCAAAGCAAAGCTCCATGCACGATAGAATACTGAATCAACTGTATTTTATTGGATTAAAACCTAAGCCCTGATACTTAGGACTACTTGGCTGAATGTTTCAGAAGCACCCTTTACAACCACTGACCACTGTCATGAGGGCTAAACTTTCACTGGTGATCTCTAAAAATTCTCAGTTGAGACTGAAGCAGATAAAGTGAAAAACGAAAAGGAATTCCAAACAGATTCCTTCTTTATATGGAGGACTGGGGAGCTCCAGCATTTGGAAAGAATTAGTTGTCATCTCCCATTTTGGGCTAAACTTTAACTGTAAGCATTATCCTCCCACTCATTCTGCATGTATTTAACTGTTAAAAACAACAGCCAAAGTGAAACAAGATTGTTTCAGTCTTTTGTGCATAACACGACACCACGGCACTGTAAAGGCATGCTAGTCATGAGCCTGAACCGGTGACCTCTGGGTCAAATGTGAAGTGTTGAGAACAGCAGCTCCACACAGCCATACTAAATATCGATATGGAACATTCCTTGAATCCTTAAAAATGGGGTGAGAGCAACGTCACGGAGGACAGCAGGCAACAAAGAGTTTGTTGGATGGGAGAATTGAGCAGAGGGAGGCTTTGTTAAAGAAAGAGGTGATTTATTAGTGCAGATTTTTTTTTGTCTTCATCCCACTTAAATGTGTGTAATATCTGTGGTTATTCCTGATCCCGCAAATTAGGGGAACAGATCAGACCATCACTGTGCCAAATTCATTTTAATTTAATATAAAGGTCAGCATGCCTTCACCTTAACTGTGTGTAGCAGCTAAATTACAGTCTCAAGAGTGATAAAAGTTATTCTTTCTTAACTGGTAGAAGGATTGGCATGTAGCTACGAGAGACACGTACCTAGCTGAAGACTAATACTCAATTAAACTCAAGTTGTTGATCCATAATTAGATCAGATTAATGGAAGGTAGATCGGTCTCAGGAACATGCAGAATAGCTTGCTGTTTCTAAGATGAGACTGTCTTATTTGAGGAACACCAAGGACTCTTTCCACATAAAGCTTTAAAAGTTTCCCTCATTTAATTTATTGATTGCAGGTCATCCAGGTCGACAAAGCGTGTCCAGCAAACTCAAAACACTCTCACGAATGTGCCTATTCTGCTGCTAAGACATGCCTCTGCTGAGACAAGATAGACTGGAGCTGCACGCTGTATTGTTCGTGGGTGAACCCACGCCACACCCAAAGCGGTCCCCGGAGGGTATCTGTGCAGGGGGTTCACCGCCAATGAGCTATCCGGAGCAGCCCGGCGTCTGCAGTGGCTGCTAAGTGAGCCGTGCGGGGCTAGCCAGCACCAACGGGTGAACCCCTTAACCCTCCTGGAACAGAAGCTAACTGTGTAGCTACCAAAGCCAACAAAGTCAGCACCGCAAATCGCTCAACTCTCCATATTAGCATGTACTCGCTAACTAGCCGGACTCACTAGCTTCGGAGAGGGAGCGCATGATTTATTATTAGCATGACATCAAAACTAGTCGGTGCTGCTGCTCGGCGTGCGGTGAGGGGGACCGTAGCCTGTCTTCACGTGGGCGGAGGGGCAAATAAATAACGGTTAACATACCCCCACTTGCCCTCAGCTACACACAGAGTGAGAACTACAAAACCCAGGGCCAGTCTCCGGTGTCCGGTTTATCGCCTGCCTCACATCTCCCCTCCTATTGATGGATGCCGATTTACTTTGATAAGGGAGCATCCTGCATTGAAAAACAAACACACCCAACCAACCCGTTCGTGGGGCTTAACGTTTACGTTAGCTTGCTAACTCGACGGCTGGGGAGGGATTTTCTTAATTACATCGCCAACAGTGACAAAGTTTGACTCGTAATGTTCAGTAACTCACCGAAGTGCGCGGTTTTCCTCCGTATTCTCCTGATATTCCAGCGGGGACATCAGCAGGCGGCGGGCAGCTAACAGTTTTTAGGCTAACGCTCGGGACACGACGATGCGCCTCGCAACAGCTGTGCTCTGTTTTGAATGAGGGCTGAGGAGGAGACGCACGGCTAACGGGCGGAGCTTCCAGGGTGCAAACGGGCCAGCCTGCCCATCATCCTCCCCACACACACCGGCTTAGTTCAGCTCACAAGTGCACAAAGAGCTCCTGTCGCTGCCAACGTTAGCTACAGGTTGCTAATACCGCGTCGGCTAACGTGTTGACAGATGGGATGCGCGTAACCCTGGTTTATTGTCGGAGCCGGGACGAAGCGCCCTGTTTGCTTTGAAAAAGGGCGCAAAGTTCATGCGTTTGATTCTCACTCCCTCTTGTGGTCAAACTATTGTTGTGCCTGCACCTGCTCCTGCAGTGGAACTTCCCAGAATATGTGGATGAAGGGCTAAACTACTGTTAAAAACAAATCTAACATCAAATAACAGCACTGATTATGTAAAATTGCACATCCTCAGGTGAATAATTTGGACATTTCTGCACACTGTAAATATTAGAATCTTACTCTTTATAGTTATAAACTATAACCAAAGATTTAGAAACTATGCAGCAGCTCAGTTATTTGCATGTAGATTTTAGTTAAAAAGTGTGTATCTAAGATCTCAATAACATGTCTAAAGACTGAAATAATTAATGAAGTCACTGCTGCTGTTTAATGTGGGCCAAATGCACATGGCTCCTCTGTTTCGAGACCATTGATGCTACTGTTGTTGAATTAAATCAAAGAAAAGAAGCTGACATTCTATGTTTGTTTGGCTCTACACACTGTATTCAAGTTGGGAGTAATATCACCAAACATACATGCATAATAAATATCCAGTTGTAGCACATGAGATGAGATTGAAATTCATTTATTTTTTTATTTACATTTTTATATTCATATGGGTTAAATCTACTTACACAAATGTATTCTGCTCCCTGAACTTTACCATCTAACAACACATCATTTCCAACCTTTGAACACAGTGAACTTTTTTTAGCACCACGTGTAGATACACCAAAACAATGATAATTCAATCGAGCGTTTCGTGATCACTCGCCAAATTTCAGCTGTTTTTCCTTCACCGAACCATGCAGCTCCCTCGCTCGATTCTTCAGCTCCTCTGCCTTCTTCTCGTCCTTTTCTGTACCGTCCCCGAGTTTGTACATCCGGCTTGCATTAGCGCAGCCCCACACATGTCCCAGCTCGCAGGCCCTGTTAGCGTACTTCAGGGCTAGAGTCATATCTGGCGCCAGACCTTTGGCATTGCCCTCAATGAACAAAGCACTGAGGTTAAAGCAGGAGGGAGCGAAGCCTCCAGCGCAGGCCTTCTCATAGTACTGCCGGGCCGCCGTCAGGTCGGGTTGTCCATCCAAAGCTCGTCCGTCGTGCGCTAACAGACCGACATTGTGGCAGGCGTCTACAGACTTCTTTCCTCCAGTGTTGCAGGACTGCATAAAGCAGGAGTAGGCTTTTTTTAGACACTCAGCAACTCCACCTGGTGGACACATTTACGAGAATGATTTTATGCAGAGATCATTATACATCTTGCGCACTTAAATAATGTAAAGGTTAGTCAAATCCCCCACTTGAATATAAAGACTCCATTAGAGGCCATTCATTACTAAAGGAACCATAAATTTACCTATGCATGAACCTTGCAAGTATTAACCTGAATTATTTCATTATTGATGTGTTCACTAAAAAGTAGGTCTTCATATTGAAAAATGCATGCTGACCTGACAATTAACTTTTGACCATTTTTAATAATCAATGAACCGTCCAATCAGTTCATTTAAATAAAGCAGAAGTACCTCAAAATTACACATATAAAAACATTCTGCACAAGAGCTGGTAAAAAAGGAGCATAATGAGCTACCTCTGCCTGTGATATGATAAGCTCCCAGCTTGTAGCAACTCTCTCCATGTCCATGTGTCTCACAGTTATGTTTGAGCACTTGTGCTGCAGATTCATAGTTTTTCTTCACCCCGTCCAAGTAGTCGGCGAGCCTTTGGCACCCTGAAAACACAGCAGAAAAGCACACAGTGAGGAAACATACTTATCCCGATAAAGCTATATACTTGGAATCTGTGTTAGGATTGAACAGTTTGGAGAAAATATCTAACCACGATTTTCTTACAAATATTCTATTGTGAAATATATTTTTCAGAAACATTAGTTCAGTATTTATTGTGTAACAGATCACAGACATGCACTCAATCATTACCTCATGAGATGCCATCAAAATATTAATGCTCTGACACAGGGACACATTAAATATTCAACTGATGCACATAAAGGGAGATTCATTCATTGTTTTGGCATTCTTTGTATACGTATGGTTTAAATGTACTAAATTACCACTGCTACCTGATTTTTACAGTCTACATTCTGTAAATCAGGCAAACATATACTTTAATCAGATTCTTTCGGAAATTAACAACACATCCTCTCCATCCTGCAATTTTTCTGGGAAATACTGGAATTCATTTAAAGGTAATATGTATTGTGTGACAGATTTATACCATGTAATGGATCATTATGAAATACAGAGATACGATCACAATAGTAACTGCTCCATGTTCTAATGCACAGAACTTAAGATACAAATTGCTTCGTTATATTATCATGTGTAACATTTCAATTTCATGTGCAATATTTTATTATGTGTAATATAATTTTACTACTTCACTCTTTCTTTTTGGTCAGATATCTCTTTCTATTCTCATCAGAATATTAATTGCTCCATGTTCTTATGCAGGAACTTATAAATAGTAATAAACATGTACTATCGTGTGTTATTTCAGTTTCATGTTCAATATTTAATTTTAATGCAAAATGTTTTATTATCATGTGTCATCTTACTTCACAACTTCAGAATTACTGCCAGTATTACCCTTTCTTATCTATTCTTGTCTAATTACAGCTTATTTACTTATCTTATTGATTTTTAACTATGCATGTATTTTTAAGGTATGCAATTTTTTTGTCTGCGCAATATCTGGCACAAGAATTTCCTTTAGGATTGCAAAAGTTCTATTTTATATTATCTTGTTTATTACATTTTAATGGCAAATGAGATGGAATAAAAATAATAGTAAATCCAAATGGAAAGTAACAATCTCTGACATTGAAACAGGCAGGTCATTCATGGCTTAGAAACTGCATCTACGTACTGCACAATCTGCAGTTAAGTTAAATAAAGTAATAAAAATAATAATGATGCATAATGTTTGTCTTAAATTGCAACCCGTTTGTGCACTGTTTCAATTAAAACCGATTAGTAGTTTAGTCTTAGTCAGCTGTCTAAGTCAGCACCACCGATTACTGATTCTTACCTTCAGGATCCTTCTCTTTGTAGCACTGGAAGCTGTACTCCACTCCCAAATTATCCAAAAACTGCTTCACTTCGTTCTCATCTTCAAAGTTTATGAGTCCAGCCATATCTCAGCTTTTTCTTCTTGCAACAACCACACGTGTTGAAGGCTGAGCTGCACACATCCACTGCTGCTTGACCTTGGCGACTGAGCGACGTTACAAAAGCTTCTCCTCAACACGAAGCTCAGAGCAGATAGTTGTATTTAACTGTAAAGATGTTACAAAGCCCACTGCGGTAGCTCGTGTGGTAGTTTTCTTTTCAATAAACACAAGATCACGCTCGTCTCCCGGACAAGCTCTTCCTGTGTTGTAACCCTCCTCTGCCGGCTTCCGTAGTCCGGCCCCCTTCGCTAATGTACTTCCAGTGCTGTGACCTTTGTTTACTGTCTGTCTGCTCGCTGTGGTCAAAAATAGACCTCGCTGTGAAAGCTGTATTCCCCCCCCAGTCTGCTTCCTCAGTCCAGCGTTTCGGTCGCTACCGTGCTTTGGTCGACATGAATTCCGCCGCAGCCGACAGCTTTGGACGTTTCTGGTCGCAGAGTGATTTTCCACCGCGGAGGAAACAACAAGTGAGCTAGCTAGCTGGTCCCCCGCTAACCGTCGCAGCTCAACCGTCGTCCTCTCCTCCTCTCCCGGTTACTGTCACGCCGATTAGCCGCCTCGGGCTCACCGGCAGGTGGACACTGATACAAACCGACCTTCTCCGCAGCAAGCTAGCGAGAAATACTATAGTTTTTCGCGGTGAAACGGACACCAGTCTCGGTTGGATAAGCTAACACTGTATATGTTTAAACCATGGCTATGGCCTGTAGTTTCCTAAACACGGTAAGTTTCAGACTTTGCTTCAGGTGATGTGTGACGCATTTTTATGTTCTCAGTCATAACGCGGAAATCTATCGCAATTAATCTACTTTGGTTTCCAGGATGAGGCGTCTCCGGCGGCTCTGACAGACCTGTGTCTCACCTATGTGAGCCAGAACCTGGAGTGTTTCTGTGTGAAGCGGCCGGACGGATCTCTGTGCTTTAGGGAGGCTGTGCTCTTCCCGCAGGAGTTAGCGGACCAGCTGCTGGCCAAGATGGCCACAGAAGGTAAACCCGGACCCCGGAGTAGACTGCGGTGATTAATGGGTTAGTTGGTGATCACCCTGTCACAGGCAAAGGAAGCTGATCACCCTCTTTAAAGAGTGGACACTTGTGCTTTATTTAGGTGTTTCAGTTTTCTGTTGGTTGGAGCTCACCAAGTCACAGGAATAAGGAGCTTATTACATCCCTTATTACCCTTTCTGAAGTGTGGGTACTTGAGCTTTATTTAGGTTTTTGTTTTCTGTTGCATTTTGAAAGAGCTGCAGCGATTAAGCGATTGATCAATGAATCTGTTAATTGGAGTTCACTATGTCACAGGAATAAGGAGCTTATTACATCCCTTATTACCCCTCTGTGAAGTGTGGGTACCTGAGCTTTATTTAGGTGTTTTAATTTTCTATTACATTTTACCAGAGTTGCAGTGATAAATCAATTAATCAATTGATGTAATTAATCTGTTAGTTGGAGCTCACCATGCCACAGGAAAAAGGAGCTTATTATTCCCCTTATTTACCCTCTCTTAAGTGTTGGTACTTGTGCTTTTTTATAGGTGTTTATTTTCTTTTACGATTTACTGTCATTATTTGTGTCCTGACTTATAACAGACATAGCACTTTGGTTAACTCTGTTTTGAAATGTGGTGTAAATAAACTCTGATTTAAGGAAATGTTTGAAATCTGTGAGCTACTTAATCTGATGGTATGTTGTCACTTAAACCAAATCCCTGCCCTCAGTAAACAGTAGCAGAATTGTGCAAAGCTCAGTCCTGCACGTGTCCCATAGATGAACCTTGACACAAGTTAATTCCACTACAGGTCTGCTGAACGACAGCACAGTGGGTGTGTTTCGGAATTGTGAATACTTGCGGCTGAGGCGGGCCTGCATCCGTACAGCGCGGATCTCTGCAGAAGCCTTCCAGAAAGCCCTTTGCCCTCACAGACTGTTGGAGCTGGATGCTGCCAGGGTCAACGCTGATCTGACCATTCCTGACATTCTGCAGGGACTGGCCACCAATAAATACTGCCAGGTAAAGTGAGACGCATGTCAAAATATGGGACTTAACCAACTATTTCTCTTGCAATACTGAAGTAATTTAGTTTTTTCCTCAAACATCCATCAGGAGTCCCTCCAGCGACTTGTCTTAACGGGTCTCACCATGTCGTCGCTGGAGGAACCAATATGGTATCGCTTCAGCTCCCTCCAGGGCCTGCGCTCCCTCTCGCTAGCTAATGTGGACTTCTATGACTCTGGACTGGTCGACGTGTGTTCCTTGCCTCGGCTGGAGAGCCTCGATCTCTCCAACACTTCAGTCACCAACCTTAGCCCCCTGCTTGGCCTGAAGGAGCGGCTACGTTCGCTAACACTGCACCAGCTCAAAAGGCTGGAGATGAGCACTGCTCAGTTACTGGGGGTCATAGGACAGCTGGATGTGTTGCAGGTTAGTGGAAGGGTGGAGCTGAGTTTACAGTTGTGTGTGTTTATACCATGTTTCTATTTATTTATTACACTGTCTCCATGTTTGTTTGTGTCTGTGTTGTTGTGCTGTGTGTGAAACCCTTCCTATTCAGCACCTGGACATTAGTGATGATAAACAGTTTACCTCCGACGTTGCTCGTCAACTGCTCGGACAGCCGGGGATCCTACCTGCTCTCGTTTCCCTCGATGTGTCAGGGCGGAAACAGGTGGGTGTATGTGTTTGCATGTCTGTATAAGTCAATAAAATTGCAAATAAAATGCATAGATTTTAAAGTCAAGTTATTCCTTGCATTTGTGAATGTTGTAGGTAACAGATGCAGCTGTTAAGGCTTTTGTTGAGGAGAGACCGGGGATGACCTTTATGGGACTTTTGGCCACAGATGCTGGTTTTTCTGACTTCCTTTCTGGAGAAGGAAATCTAAAGGTAGGTATGAATGCATTTATTAACATGGAACAAAGAGAAATAAAATTCAGGTTCGTTAAGCTGTCTTGTCTGTTTAAACAGGTCACAGGAGAAGCTAACGAGACGCAGATCTGTGAGGCTCTGCGGCGCTACAGCGAGAGGGAAGGTTTTGTGAGAGAAGCTCTGTTTCATTTGTTCAGCCTGACACATGTCATGGAGAAACCAAGGCCTGACATCCTAAAGGTAAAATCACATTATTCCCGATTTGTTTTGCCTAATCCTAATGAAAACAATGTTATCAGGCTTAAACAACACACAGGAATGTCTTATTTTAACCAGATACTGTATTTATCTGATAAGCACAGTATTTAGAGTATTGTATTAAAACTTTATGCCTTCACTCTTCCTCTGCACACTCCCAATTCCTCATCCCTCTCATATAGCAGAATATTAATTCCCTTTTCTTGTTTTTTTTTCCCCAGCTGGTAGTTTTGGGTATGAAGAATCACCCAGCCACTCTAAACGTCCAGCTGGCAGCCAGTGCGTGTGTGTTCAACCTGACGAAGCAGGACCTGGCAGCAGGAATGCCAGTCCGACTGTTGAGTACAGTCACTCAGCTTCTGCTGGAGGCCATGAGGACTTTTCCCAACCACCAACAGGTACGCTGCTCTTGCTTAGTCATAAACGGCTTGTCAAAACAATGACTCCATTTAGCAAACTCCTTGCACGTGATTCACTCCACTACACACTACCAAAACAGGGAGCCCATGTTTTGGGATATTTCACCACATTCTGTCAATAGTGAGGAGTGTTTTTTTTAAGGTGCAGATAACTATAGAAATGTTAAAGATGATAATTTTTTTTCCATCTCTGTAGGTATGTTTCTGTTTTGAAAGTACTGATTGTGTTTGCACAACTGTTTTTTAGGCACTTTATAAACATACAACTTTATATACATATATATACACGTGTGTGTGTGTGTATATATATATATATAATTTGCACATCTTTCAATAAAATGGGTGCAAGAACAGCACATATAATCCTAACTTCTGGAAGTGACACCAAACTATTTTTGTTTTGCACAGGCTCTAAGTCAACATAATGTGTCTTTACACACATTTTACTGGGTCGCTGTAACTGAAAGAAACTGCTAAGTGGGGGAAGAGGACTGTACGTTAACAGACCATGTGAGGACACTGCAGACTGACATTTTTCAGCTTCTACAGTGATGTCTCTTTTCTCTTTCTACAGCTGCAGAAAAACTGCCTGCTGTCTCTGTGCAGTGATCGCATTTTGCAGGAGGTTCCATTCAACAGGTGAGAAACAAGGATTTTGCTATGTAAATTTAAAATATCATTTAGTTATGTAACTGTTTACATATTAATTAGAAACACAAAACAAAAAATCTGATCTGTAAATGTGCCTCAACATGAGCAAACCAGGAAGCCAAAAAGTCCAAATACTGATAGGCTGTGATTTAACACCTTGAACTGTTGTCGGGAAAATTTACAATACAAATGTTTTGCTTCCTTGTTGACAAGGTTTGAAGCTGCCAAATTAGTGATGCAGTGGCTCTGCAACCATGAAGACCAGAACATGCAGAGGATGGCTGTGGCTATCATTTCCATATTGGCAGCTAAGGTATATTTGTGTAGTATTAATATCACATGCACTGTTATTCATGCATCCTTAGTACATTTGTTGGGTTGTTCTCGAACACTGTGATGTTTGCTTTCTGCAGTTGTCCACAGAGCAGACGGCCCAGCTGGGGGCAGAGCTGTTCATAGTGAAGGTAGGTTTTTCTTCTGAGCTGAATACTCTTTGCCTTTGCTAATTTACCAAAAAAGACAAGTTTTCATTATAAATACACTCTCTCCGCCCTGCAGCAACTGCTCCACATTGTGCGTCAGAAGGCCACACAGGGAGTGGTGGACGCCACGCTCAAATTTACACTGAGTGCACTCTGGAACCTCACGGATGAATCACCGACAACCTGCCGCCATTTTATCGAGAACCAGGGTCTGGACTTGTTCATTAAAGTTCTAGAGGTACCCAGAAATGTCAGCATGGACATGTACATAAACAGCCAACGCTACATACAGAACAGCTTCGAGCAGATTTCTATAGGAGTTAATCATCACACTTAATCATGTGTTGCTCAGTATCCGTACACATGCCTGTGGGGCGGCTGACTCACCGTTGTTTTGTGTCCGTACCTCCATCTCCTCCCCCTCCTTCTTCACCCGTCTCTGCAGTCGTTCCCCAGTGAATCTTCTATTCAGCAGAAGGTTCTCGGTCTTCTGGTGAGTTTTTTCTTATTACCCTTTAGAAAAACAGAATGTTGAATAAATAAAAATTAACACACAATTCTCCTTTTGTGGTGTAGAACAACATAGCAGAGGTTGGAGAGCTGCATGGAGAGCTGATGGTGCAGGGGTTTCTGGACCACATCAAGACTCTGCTGCACAGCCCAGAGGTGGAGGTCAGCTACTTCGCTGCAGGCATCCTTGCACATCTGACGTCACGAGGAGAGGAGGCCTGGACGCTCAGCCCTAATCTCCGGTCTTCACTACTTGAACAGCTGGTAAGAAATAATAATACAACTTCCACCTTGTGCACAGAAATACACCATTATTTGAAAGGTTGGTTTGAGTGTGACTCATTTGTCTGTCTTCAGCATGCTGTCATTATGAAGTGGCCCCCGCCTGAGTGTGAAATGGTGGCCTACAGGTGAGACACAGCTTGTCTACAATAATAATAGAACAAGCAGACAGTCACATTGACAGCACAGATTTTCAGACTCAATTACTGTAACCTGATTCAGCTGTTAAATGACATTTTCACCATTTAAAATATGTACATCAAAACATCTCTTTAAGCATTGCAATAAAAAACAGACTCCTCAGTTTGGAGACCGATGGTCTCTTTCAAAAAATAGTCACTCTGCGACTATTTTGTGGTGCTAATTGAGATTAGACTTAACTTTACAGCCTTTATCTTGCATTTCTATCAGAGTGGCATCAAAGAAAACATAACACAAATTAATCTTTCAGTATCTGAGGTAATACAATAATGATTTAGGGTCTCGAACATGCATTCAAATTACACATTCTAAGTAAGCAACTTGAAAACAAGCCTGTAAAATGTCTTTATAATTTTGACTGTGTAATTTGGCTTCAGAACATACATTTCTAAGAAGGCTATAGATGTTGACTCAAATCTTCAAATCTTTGGTGCAAACATGACATGGTAGATAAATTGTCATTGTCTCTCCTTGTTTAGGTCATTTAACCCCTTCTTTCCCTTACTGGAGTGCTTTCATACACCTGGTGTCCAGCTGTGGGCAGCCTGGGCCATGCAACACGTCTGCAGCAAGAATGGTGAGACACAGATACAGTCGTTCACATACACTTGTAAAGATCATGCATATCATGGCAAAGGCTCTTAATTTTATGTAATGGAATCACCGAAATCCATCCAGCCATCCATTCTCTATACACTGCTAGATCCTCATTAGGGTCACGGTCGGCTGGAATATTTGGATCTCAAAATTAATATTCAGATACCACCGTCACAACTGAATATTCGGATATATTCGGGGCCAGCCCTACTTTGTATATATGTATAAGTTCTGGCAGCAAGTTCTGTGGTCAGATGAAACAAAAGATGAGCTGTTTGGCTACAATAAATAGAAATATTGTTCTAGGAGAGCAGGTGAGGCCTTAAATACCAACAACATCAAACCTACCATCAAGCATGGTGGTTGCAGTATTATGATTGGTGGCTGTTTTGCCGGCAGTAGAACTGGTGCTTTACACAAAGTAAATAAGGAATAATAAAGAAGGAGGATTACCGCCACATTCTTCAGCCAGAAGGTTGAATCGTGGACACAGTTGGATGTTCCAGCAAGACAGTGACCCCAAACACACATCAGAAATGGTCAAGAAATGACTATATCAGGCTAGAATTAAGGTTTTAGACTGGCCTTAGGCACCTTTGGTAGCCTAACGGAGGTGAAAATGGCCAAAAGACATTTAACAAAACGTCAGAATTTCTGCATTTTTGAACTAGTAGATTTAGTCAGTTTTCTAGAAGGCCTGTTAAGGAACCAAAATGCATAATTGCATTTTTTGTGACAAAAGTGCATGTCTTTCAATGATTCCATCCTAGAAAATTGAGAGTTATAAGAGTCATTGGGAACTTAAGAATGCCATTATACTCATGGTCTGTAGTGTAAAATGTTTGTAAACTTTTGGTCACGACTGTACAAGCACATGTAAATCTTAATGTTCTTCTACTTTTATCAGTTTGCCCATTTTACTGATGCCCTGTGAGTCACTTACCCAAACTGCTTATCCATGTGGTGTTGCACTATGGTCTGCAGCTTCTCGCTACTGCAGCATGTTGTTAGAGGAGGGCGGCCTGCAGCAGCTGGAGCACGTTCACACACACCCACAGACCCACCAAGACGTCAAACTGCTGGCTGAGAGCATTCTGGACAGTCTGCAGCGGCACAGAGCCCGGACCGGCCAGCCGCCGCACACAAACACAAGTCGCCGCCCGCCGCCACAGTAACCTCACGAAGGTAAAACCACACACAGCAGCCATTTGTTAGCTCAGACACTCAATGGTTGGACATTTTTCATCCTATTGCATTTTTCTTTTTCAGAAAATGAGGCTCACCGATCAAGAACAGGACACAAAGCTGGTTCCCATCGTGGGCGAGGTGAAGTGGGAGGAAGTTGTATGTGCTTGTGTGAATGCACAAACACGCAAACGCACAAGAATCCCTAGAAAGTAAACAGAGAAAAGGACAGAGATAATGCAATTCTTTGCACACACTAACCTTATTTATTTTCCTTGTGTTTGTTTCAAAACAAAAAATATTTCTCTGTGTGCTAATTCTGTGATATATGAAAAAAATGACAAACTGTTGGTCAGTTAAGCTGAAATCTCAACACTGAGTTTGTGTTTGCGCTCGCTCTCGCCAGTCTGACTTTGGCATCAAGATGATTTTCATACCAAAAACATGCCAGTGCACAATTACAAAAACTCAGTCTGGGATTGACCCTCCCACAGCTCAGCTCTAGTGAGGGTCAACGCCTTGCGGCCCTCGTACGTCGAGTGCTCATTAAATATACGCATGACGCTGCCGTGAGCTCAAGCATGCTGGAGTTTGTCTGAACGCTCGTACTGTTCATTTTAGGAATGCCTGCTTGTTTGTTTATGTCAGTGCTCCGTTCACTGAAACCCACATCTCTGGGTCTGCAATACTACTGTTGCTCTCCTACTCATTTAGTCTTTTATCAGCTGATGCCTTTGATTTGATGTGACATTTGCCAAGGGTGTGTTCAGTGGCTTCCCATGTTCCAAACATTACAGACGAAAACAGAAATTATAAAGAAAGAGAATCTCGAGTTCATTTTACTTCCTCAACATCAGGCAGCACTAAATGTGTGTCAGTGGCAAATCCTGCAGTGCAGAACACACAAGAGTAGAATTTACATAAGTTGACAGTCATTTAGGCCTGGTAAAGTGCAAAAGTACTATTCTGGAAACACAAGTGGCAATAATGATGTGTCCAGCATGGTCATAATAGATGTACGTTTGTATTGAGTCACATCTGTTTTCTCTTTGAGAAACTTGTGTATATATCGGTATGTTTGCTATGCTTCCCAACGCATCCGAGTGTCTTAAAGTCAGAGGCAGCACTTCGGTGTGAGCATGTGTGTATGTACGTCTGTACAAGTAGCTGCATCTTACAGAGTGTATGTAATTTGTACATAAAAGAAAAGGAGGGTGAAATAGTAATTGTTCAGGACCGGTTGATTTGGTTGCATGGAAATTATTCTGTTGTTTGTTTTGTTTTTCAATTATGATAAAGAACAAAAAAGGGGCAAACAGATGAAATCCTTTCACTCAGAGAGCAAGTAGAAATGTTTAAAATACTTATAGGCATTTCTCTGTGTTCTAAAATGACTGACCATTCTACATGATGCCATCTTACCAGGTACACTTCTGTTCTCTAGAGAAGCCACCATCCTGACGGCCACATCTTCCCTGTTTAGCTCTTATTAAGGCCCCTGTCACCATTTTCTATGCAATTAAGACCAACTTCACTTTTACAAACTGCTGTGAAACCCCGATTCAACAATGAAAACAAAACTTTAAAAAAAAAAAATAGAAATGAGGTATAATAGCAAGGATACCAGTGACAGGTCTACAGATTTCCATAGATAATATGTATGGTAATGGAAATGTTTTTCAGATTTTGGGCTACAAAGTGGTACTTAAAAACAAACATTCATCACATCATTTGACTTACTGTTGTCTATAAATCAGTTGTAGTGGACAGTGAGGTTGATAATTACACAGGTTTCCCAGACTGATCATCGGTTTCAACAAGGAGGAACAGTAATGGAAGAGTTATTTCTGTCACTCCTTACACACTGGATTGTTTAGTAGAGCCCCTGAACGTTGCCCTGGAAAAAGGCCAGTTTGATTTTTTTCACAAGAATTAAAATGGCAGATGGAAAAAGTCAAGATGCTGTATGTCTGCCATGACTGTGCCATGTTGCTGCTCAGACTCACACTTTCAAGTTTGGAAATAAAGAATGTACATTGCCATAACCTGGAGATGATGTTTGTGTTGCCTTTTTATTCCAAATATGATAATTTGATCACTTAAAAAAGTACAATTAACAAAATCTTTTTCATTTTTCACTGTTGCATCAAACAAAAATCAGCTCTTGTCATGGAGATCATCACAAAAGCCCACATCCACCACTGAGCGCTCACGCTGACCTTAGCTAACTTATCGACACTGGCTGGGATACACACAATCAATAGGTGTTAATTGTTTATTTGGCATGAGGTTACAGAGCAGCAGCATGCATCTGTCCTGGCACATCAGAGTGACAGATCCAGCAGCTCAATAGAGTTTATTCCCCAGCGTACCACGGAGCTCTCTTTTCTATGAAAGCTGCCATCCCCTCCTGTCGGTCCCGTGTGGGGATGACCTGAAAAGGGAGGGCAAGTGGGGAGATGATCTGATTGCACCAGAGAGTGAATGTCAAAGCTGAACACAACTGCAATTCAAAGCACTGCTTCTAGTTGAAACTGTATGAGGAAAAAAGTATCACTATCTTGAGGTTTTCTTAGAAATTAGGTTAAAAGGAAAATTCTAACCTACAAAAATTATGTAAAACTGCAGTGAGAGAGTATTTAGTCTTACCCGAGCGTAACACATCCGCTCTATTGCCATTGCTGAGCTAATGTCAACCTGGAAGAGGCAGATTACAGTCAGTGCTGCTGTCACTGATGTAATGAATGTTTTTCAAAAAAATCAAGATTGATGAATCACAGTGTACCTCGACGCCTTTGTTCATCGCCTCTTTTGCCATCCGCACTGCAATAGGAGCCTGGAAAAGACAAACAAAAGTGAGTTAGTATTGATCAGATGCTATACACCGATCAGCCAAGGCATTAAAACCACTGACAGATGAAGCAAATACCAGTTACAATCTTGCATGTGCAATTTTCTATTAGGAAATCTCTAGTCCTGGCATTCATGTGGATGAAATATGGACACCTGTCATCCACCTAATCATTGTTGCAGACTAAGAGCACTTATCTATGGACAGCATGCCCTGCTGCATCACAAATGCTGTTCAGGACAGGCGCGAGGAACACAACCAAGAGCCCGAGCTGTTGACCCAGCCTTCAAACATGCCAGATCCCAAAGCGACTGAGCATCTTCCAGATGCACCACAACAAGTTTAATCTATGGAGACTAGATCCCACAACCCACAGGATCTAAAGGAGAACAGACCCCACAGGAAACCCTGAGAAGTCCCATCGCCAAGTGGGTTGGATCTGTTTTGGTGGCACGGGAGAAACCAATACAATACTCGTCAGGCGGTTTTAACGTTGTGGCTGACATTTAATGAAAGTTCAGTATATCTGGCACAAGCTTGACTCATTCTTAACCCTCATGTCGTCCTGCGAGTCAAATTGACCCGATTTAAATTTTGAAAATGTGGAAAAAAAATAAAATATTTTCACAGTGAAACTTCTGATGTCCACATTTTCAACATTTTTTGGGAAATTTTTGAGCAGTTTTAGGTGGAAAAAAAAACAAAATGTTCAAAAAAAATGTTTCCTTAAGAACATTCAAACAAAAAAAATATCAACCGAAATCCAGCAAAATTCACCGGATTTTGGTTGATTTTTTTGTGTGAATGTTGTTGAAGTAAATATAATAGGTTTTACTGATATATATGTAATCACTTTAGATATTTTTAGGATTTTTTGGAAGATTTTTACTCATTTTTTGAAAATATTTACAAGGACTTTATTGCCAAATTTGGGGGGATGATTATTATTATTATTTTATTTTATTTTATTTTTTTTAAATAAAATTTTTCAGGGAAACTTTTAAAGAATTATTGGAATTTTCTTCCTGAATGTTTTGCAAATTTTCAGAAATTTGGGGAATTTTTTTTTTTTTTTTTGCTGTATTTCTGGATTTTTTTCAGACGCTGAAACAATATTTTTTGGTGCCCGTAAATGAAGACAGCAGGAGGGTTAAAGTAAGGATGCTGCAGCCTGTGCAGAACAGAATCTGACCACTGTTTTTTTCTGTCTGCTGGCCGCCCTCTAGCCTTAGGAAATGTATTATTAAATTGCTGGAGAATCCTTTTAAAATGTGCACAAAGGAACCTGTAAGAACTCCATATGTATCAGTCAAGTGGACAGACTATTTCTTATAGTCCTACAGGTTTTTCCAGGAAGCCATAACACTACCGAGAGAAAAATCGAAGAGTCACACAGCCTATTATTCTCCACCATGCTTTCATTTAGCACAAACTCCCATCAGTCACTCAACCTGAGCCAGCGTCTGTGAATGTGTGTGTGTGAATGTGTGTGTGATGCTATTTGTGGTCCATTTCTCCACTTGACTGCCACTCTGGCCCTGGAGACTGCGGGCATCTGAACTGGAGTGAAAGATATGTGGAACGACAGAGGCCTTGAGAGAGGAGGGAGAGGTGGAAAGAAAACACCAGGATGGGAGAAAATGACAAGCAGAAGAGGAGTTCAGGAAGAGGTAAAAGAGCAGATCTCCTGCCTGAAGGAGACACGAAAAAAAGAGAGTTTGTACTCTAACTAACCTGGGGCAGTATCTCTCTGGCCAGGCTGAGTGCTTCTCTGTAGGCAGCATCTCCTGTCTGGTTCTGGTCCACAGCTCTGTTTACAAGCCCCATCTCCAGCGCCGTCTGCCCTCCCACACGCCTACCTGATAACACACAGAACCTCCATAAGCATCCTGTGCCGCCTATATATAGCCACATGTCAGCGTTTTTTTGATTTTTTTTTTTTGTAACACCACCTGTGAAGATGAGCTCTTTGGCCAGAGTGATGCCGACCGTCCTGGGCAGGCGCTGACTGCCCCCTGCAGGACAAAAACCAGGTGAAGGTCAACTTCTCACAGCTGCTTTGTCTCTCTGTTCAGACACTCTAGTGCAGTGGCAGGGTCATATCTGTGACCTCTGAGCGTCTTACCCGCCCCTGGGAGCAGCCCCCGTGTCGTCTCAATAAGACCCATCTGTGCCGAACGTGCTGAAACACAGACGCACAGACGCGCGTACACACACACACACACACACACACACACACACACACACACACACACACACACACACACACACACACACACACAGAGGACAGTTAAAGGTCTGAGCTGCTGAATGCCATTGAAGCTGTGGAGGGTAAAGTCTGACTGATGCTTCTGTCAGAGCATTAGGCGCAAACACCTGCTCGCTGAACTCGTCCGCGCTCAGCCAATCGCAGAGCTGCCTCGCCTAATGTAACCAATCACGGGCAGATTAATCTAGATGAGCAGCTGGGCAGATGTGTCTGCCGTCATAGGCAATCATTAGTCCCTGAGCTCATCAACAGATCATTAATTCTATGTGTAATAAAGGCAACTTCTCCACAAGAAGTTTACAGTAATTCTATATCATTTGTACATTAATCACAACATAAAGTTTCCTCTTTAATTTTCCCTATGCTGCTTTAAGATACTTAGAAGGTTATTATTTCACACTGACAGTCACAAATAGAACATATTCTGTAACATTTTCTCCCAGTTCTTCATGGGAGATAATTAAAGTGAATGAAGTGTTAATGCAAAGACTTTTAATTGCAGCACCATTCAATCAAATGAAAACAGTATATGAGTTGTGCATCACTTTATACACCATAAGGTGTTTTTTTTACATGCTGGAAGACATATTTATCAAATTAACAAATCAATGCCATGGCTGGGCATTTCCACCTTAAAACTACAGTGTATGACGGTTTCAAAAACATAGATGTAGACTTCTGGAGTTTAATAAGTAAGAAAAACTAAGGAACCAATCCTGATGGGACTTTCTACATCACTATTCTCCTTCAGAATTGGCTTCTAGGTCAAATATATGGTGGGATCACTCCAATATAACAACTTGTCATTATGTTGTGTGAGTCATAGGTGAGCTGGTGTGCTCCAGCTGCAGCAAGCAGGAAAATGTGGATGGAAAGAGATCACCGATCGGTGGAATCGAGCAGAAGCAACCATGTAGAGCCATTTTAAGGCAAGAGGAAGATATTTCCATTGAAAAAAAATCTAAATATGTAACTTTGATATGCAGAGATGAGTTTTTAGAAATTAAATCAATGAACAGAGAGTGACTTACTCACTGTGTCGCTTCATCGATAGTTACAGATATCTACAAAAGCTGTGAGAAGTGCAATAACAACTCAAAATGTTGGCGTTTTTAGGATCCTGAAGATGTAGAGCTCTGCAACATTTCACAGGAACAAAGTGATTTGATCAAACGTTTTGTGACCCCTCTGAATATTTCTTGCGACCCCACGGGGGGTCTTGACACCCAGATTGAGACGCGCTGCTCTAATCCACACTGATGCAATGAGGGAGTTGTCAGTGCAGAGAAATGGCCCTAAGTGGGAGCCACAAACCCTCCACCAGCCTGTTTAGATTCAAGCGCTGATCTGATATGACTGGACTGGTGACAGCTGTGAAAGGAACATGACATCCCCTTTCTAACCTCATTAACGTCACCTAAAGGAAGAAAGAATATGCTGCGTGAATCAGACTCCTCCATTTCAGGGTTGATAGGAGGAGGTTTGGGAGACGCTCACCAGCAGTGCGAAGGTCACAGGCCAACGCTAGCTCCAGTCCTCCTCCCAGGGCGACGCCATCCATCGCTGCGACAGTCGGCGTGGGCAACGAAGCTGCCGAGGCGTCCAGAGAAAGGGAGGAAAGTTCAGAACTGCAGCTACACTTTGGAGGCAAGATGACCCATCATTCAATCATCCATCCATGCATCCATCGATTGTGTTTCTTACCTATTTGAGTCATGAGGGACCGCAGGCCGTGAACAAACAGGTCAGACTCTGAGTTGTTCATCAGAGCTCTCTCTTTTAAATCAGCACCTAAACAGACAAAACAACATTGAGGCCTTGTCCACACGTAGCAGGGTTTTTGTAAAACCGAATATCCTTCCCCCTCCGTCTAGAAAAAAACTTACGTACACACCACCTCGTTTTTAGAAAAAAACTTCATCCACACCTAACCGCATAAGTGCGTTTTTAAGCACATTCATAAGCATGCCGGACCTTTAGGTGGCAGTCGTTCCCCAAATCCTAGCAAGGTGGTGGAGAATAACCGTCCTTAACGTCGTCCTTCGCCTGTGTTGTTGAATGTGGAGCAGTATCTGGGCTTGTAAAAACAAGCAAGTAAAAAGCGCCTGTACAGGAAACAGCGCCCAAAACCTTGTGAGAGCATCCATACTGTTACCGAATGTAAACACAGGTCGCATATGTGACGTAAGAACATATTTTGTCGCAGGCGGTGACGTTTCGAAACGCAAAACCCCGGTTACTGATGTCCACATGCAGACGCATAAAACGGAGAATTCGTAAATCTTCACTTTGGTCGGAGTTTTTAAAAAGAATCGTTTTTGATGACGTAAATCTGCGTTTTCGTGTGGATGATAGGCCGAATCGTAGAAAAATATCTTCGTTTTGTGAGATACCCGGCTACGTGTGGACAAGGCCTTAGACACACTTTGATCAGGAGTTCACGTTTCAGATGTAGCAGAAATTACTCACCGGCACAGAAAACTCCTGGCACTAAACTCCTGAAGACAACCACACGAACCGCTGAGTCATTGGACAGAGTGGACACCAGCTCCCTCATCTGCACGCAAACACACACCGAGTCTCAATCAGTGCAGCGTGTGTGTGTGTGTGTGTGTGGCGCAGATGTCAGCTCACCTGTGACACGAAAACATGTCCGAGAGCGTTTCTTGCTTTGTGTCGGCACATCAACACCTCTACTATCCCTGAGATAAAGAAAACAGAGAGGGCAGCAGTAGAATAGAATAGAATAGAATAAAGAGCCTTTATTGTCACTGTAATGTGCAAAATACAAGATTAGGGGCGCTACTGTTATCTCGATGTACTTATTTTGCAGCTGTCTACAGTCAATTCAGCATTAAAAGCGTGTAATTACTACTTCCTACTGACAAAATAATTGAGAATAAGACTAATTTTTACCTTTTCATGTTTCATACAGACAGCAGAGATAGACAGCAAACATGGAAAAAGACAGCAGGGGAATGACATGCATTGGCACCAGGCTGGTTGGGAAAATTTTGACTGCCAGAATTTGCTTCTTTTCCTTGTCTTAGATCACACTTAATTAAATATCTCTACGTACTCAGTCTGTTAAAGTGATAGCATTCTGTCACTCGGATGTGAGTCACTTTTGCATTAATGTTCATCCAGACACGTGCAAAACAGTGACACAGAGAGCCACCGTACAATGTTTGTCAGTAACACGAGATTGGACAGTGATGTTATGTCAAAACCCGGATTACATTGTTTACTGGAGTCATTAATCTGACCAGAGTTGTCAGATTAATGACAACTGAAGATAAAACTGGAGTCAAGTTTTATCTTCACAGACATTTCAGTTTATAATAGATACAAAATTGTAGGACATAGTGAGTGTTGTCTCTGCTATGTTTTTCTCCCTTACTTCACCCTCACCCCAACCAGTTAAGGCAGATGTCTGCCCTTCCTGAGCCTGGTTCTGCTAGAATTTTCTGTATAAGGTGAATTTTCCTTCCCAATGTCACCAAAGAGCTTTCTACAGGGGAAACATTTGGATTTGCTGAGCTTCTCTGTATCACATAATATTATAACATCTTCATCCTAGGCATGTAAAATGTCCTGAGATGCTGTATTTCCATAAATGTTTTCTTTCTTATGTGGTTTGTTTTTTGATTTTTATTAGAAAAACTGTAGAGGAACTATTGTTTGTCAAAATCTAAGCTTCCACTACAGAAACAAGCCTGATCTAATATTATTTCCCCACAGAATTAAACAGGTTTAGTCAACACAACAGCCTTTGTTGATATTAATCTGGAAATATCATCACCAGTGGGAAAACAGCTTATTCTTCCCAAGTTAATCAGTACACACAGACATTTGACATTTACAAGAGTTTAATGTTTTATCGGGTGCTTGGCTGTGAGGTGTCTGTATTTATAAACCAAATCCTTGTTGGTGTGAAACTGAACAATGCCGAATTACTCTTAAATGTGTCCCTACCGTCGTCTTCTCCCTCTAATCGCTTCAAATCCACCTCCACAGGACCTCCAGCCTCTGTGTGCTGCCAGCGGCTCTGCCCGCGACTGTATCCCGTCAGAGAGCCGCTGCAGGCGGGCAGCAGCCGCGCTCCGTCCCGGGGGATCAGATGGGAAGTTCGGTTGTGCGTTACAGCCCTGCACCGCCACAACGAGCATATCGACCCCGGTAGTCTGCGAAGGAGAGCCGTCATGCTTGTAGTTTCTTTGCTGTTTAGTTTGCAGGAGCAGGAAGACCGTCCAGAACAGCTGCAGGAAGTTTGCTGCAGGTTTCTTCCTGAGAGGAGGGACTTGGCTGCTTCCCTTCACTTCCCAAGCAGCAGTGCAAACATACCTTTGAAAGTTCAAATCAGAGGAGAAATGAAACAAAGTACATTTACTGAAGTATTGTGCATAAGTACATTTAGGATACTTGTATTTTTTTTTCAGTATTTCCATTTTTTGCAACATAATTTTTACTCCACTACATCTGACACCTCCTGTCTTTTATCTTTAAATGTAGCGATTTAGATTTTTTTCTTAAAAATTCAACGATTACGCATCTTAATAAGCTGATAACATTCTTCTATTTCTTAGGATGCGCAAACTAGCTGTAAAATATTTTTCCACAAAGCTGATCCCAGCTATTTTTCATAAAAACTTTATAAAAATACAAGTTTCTCACACAACAGTGACACTACAAACATGCTTTTCTTATACATCATGAAATATTGCTGTCGATTAAACAATCCGGCAGAATAAAAAGTAGTTAAAATTAGTTCACCCTTAACATCGACAGCAAAAAGAAATGCACCATACATATTAACGTTGCAGAAATATTAATCTAAAGCATCACATACAACAGTAAAACGCTGATAACGAACACTTTTCTGTAAAATATGTAGTTTCTACTTTTAAACCTTGGCTTTAATCGTGCATTAAATACTTACAGAAAGTTTCAAATGCAGGACTTTTACATGTAGTGGAGTATTTTCACAGCGCAGTCTTGCTGTTTTCACTTCAGTAAAGGATCCAACCGATTCTGCTGGTTAAAAAGTTACAACAATGGATGATATTTTAGCATTTAAAGTTGAAGTGCTGAAGTTGTGTTGTTTCTTCATAGTATTTTGATAAAATGGAATTTTCTACTACCTGCTACCAGTCACCATTTCCCTCAACAGGAATCAAAGTGAAACTCTTGCAATTATGTAACTTCATTTTCACTTCCTTGTGAACTCATCTTGTCCCTAACACACACACACACAAGCACACACACAACCTTAACAAAAGCCTTAACCCAGTGGCGTGCACAGACATTTTGGGGGGCAGGTGCTAAGTGGAAGAAAAAGGGAACTTTGTGCGGCATGTAGAACCACTGGCTGCCTTAATGTAACAGTGTGAGATCTGAAAACATAAAAAAAATCAGGAACACATTTTTATTTTTATTGTTATTTCCAAATAGGGGCAAATATGAGAGCACTCGTTTGTGCCTTCAAAAACACGCCGCCGGAGTGTAGTAAATACGAGCGTTTATCTGGATTCAAGCCTGTTTTACTAAGATTCATTACAAAACACTGCAGAGGGAAATGCATTAACACTATGATTAATAGAAGAGAATAGAATAGCTTTTGTTTTCACTGTGCACAAAAATTGTACAACAAAATTGGTGTGAGCATCTCACATAGTGCACTTAAAAATACAAATATGCAATATGTATGACATAATAAAAGTAATAAATGCAAAGAACAGTAAAAGTCCACTCATTTTGCACTTTCCCATGTTTGACCAAAAGAAGAGTTGTCCAGAAGTATCCATGGGGGTTACTCCTTTAAGTTTAAAAGCCTAATTTATACCATGGATAAAAACTGTTCCTCAACTGGTTGGTCCAGCATGCAGTGTTTCTGCTGAAGAGACCCCGGCCAGGGTGTGAGAGGTCAGACAGGGTCTGCTTTGCCTTGCTGAGACCACGGGAGTTTGCAATGTCTTTCAGGGAGGGCAGGGGGCAGCCGATTATTTTCTGTGCTGACCTTATCACCCCCTGCAGGGCTTTGCTGTCACCAGTTGTACAAACAACACACCACACTGTGATGCAGCACGCTTTCCATTGTGGAGCGATACAAAGTCTGCAACAGATTTGCCTCCAGGTGACATTTCCTCAACAGTCTAAGGAAGTGTAACCTTTGTTGAGTTCCTGACCACTGCTGGCGTGTTGGTAAACCACAGAAGGCTGGATAAATTTCTCCTGACTGACAATGACATTCAAAAAGTGGCAAAACACTCAAAAGACATTGCGTTGTAGAGGTTAATGATGAATTTGGACTATTTTCCATGAAATTGTTGCACATTTTGGAAAGGAAATGCAGTTTCTACACCTTTCCAACTGTTCCTGGTCATTTCTACCATGCTTTTTGATCTGTTCTAGGACACTATGAATTGCGAACAGCTGATTCAGCAGGTCTCCAGCCAGTTACAGTTGAAGAGTTGAATGAAGTCCCCATCAGGGTCCATGAATGAGAGAGCTGTGCATTCAGGCAGCTCATGAAGCTGTAAAGTCATATCCGAGTGTTTTCAAGTACCAAGTGCAAAATGTAATCAAAAAGTACAAATCTGTGTAGATTCTCAGTCATCCAGGTCATGGTAACCATAGGAGCGTCAGTAAAAATCAACTGGACTTCTCTCCTCTTGCATCTTCTACAAGAGAAGATGAGATCATCCAAGATGAGAGGTGAAACGTCTTTAAGAACCTACAAGAGAAGTCCAGAGAAGTCAAGACCTACAAGAGAAGTCCAGTTGATCCAAGATGAGAGGTGAAACATCTTCAAGAACCTACAAGAGAAGTCCAGTTGATCCAAGATAAGAGGTGAAACATCTTCAAGAACCTACAAGAGAACTCCAGTTGATCCAAGATAAGAGGTGAAACATCTTCAAGAACCTACAAGAGAAGTCCAGTTGATCCAAGATGAGAGGTGAAACGTTTTCAAGAACCTACAAGAGAAGTCCAGTTGATTTTTTATTGAAGCTCCTACAAAAAGCACAAAGATGTCCACAGTGTGAAAAAGCTCAGAATGTGTGGTAGAAAGCCAAAAGTGACCCCTGGACTGACATAAAGAATGGCAGAGACCAAGAAAAATGTGCATCTTGGTGAATCTGAGCAGTTCTATACCATCACCTCTGAACAAGGTTTAAAAGTTGGAGTACAGACTTGAATTCCAGCTTTAGTTTGTGTAGGGAACACAAAAACCTGGAGATCATCACCAAACAAAAGTGGAAAACCTCAATGGAGACGTGCAGAAAGATTGTTAGCAATTATAAGAACAGTTTCATTACTTCAAATTAATTCATTCTTCGACTGGTCGCCCTTGAAGGACAGACAGCTGGGTTCAGGACAGTCTGGTCTCTGCTGCTGGATCCTGAAACAAAACCAGAACAGATAAAAACTGATGAAAAACATCTTCAAGCTGTTAATAAACTAAACAACAACTTTGAGTCTAATATGTCTTTCTGTCAGTTGTACTGTCTCACCTTCCACCAGCAGATCGACTGAAATGAAGGGGCTGCTCCTTTGACTGGTCACTCTTCATGGACACACAGCTGGATCCAGGTCCAGGTCCGGGTCCAAGCCCAGGTCCAGGTCCAGCAGAGTGTGTTTTCTGCTTCTCTGAGCTTCAACACACAGAGCTGTGAGTGTGAATAATGACAGCAGTGATGTGATGCTGAGCTCTGACAGTTAGAGATGCTCATCTCACCTCTGAGCTTTGCTCTGGTTCTCCTGTTCCCCACACAGAGATCTTCCCTCCTCTCTGTCCTCACACTGATGCATAGCAGACAAACACAAGAGTCACACATTAGTTCTTCTCCTTCCTCTCAGTCACATGACAAACACACTCAGCTCTGATTGGAGGAAACCTGCCCAGCTTTGGGACAGCTGCTTCACCTCAGCACTCCATCTAAAAACTGAAAATCTCGTCAACATCTGACATATTTCTCTTTGTCCAAGTCCATTATATCCAGTCAGAGGCTGCAGTGGCAGCTGCTCACATCCACATCAGCTCCAGAGATGTTCTACCTTCATCTGTGGAGGAAACAGCCAGAACAGAGCAGAAACATGAGAATTTCTCCCCACAGGAACAGTAAAGTCTGAGCTGACCTTTAATGTTCACACGTTGCTGTGATTCTTCCTCATGTTAACATCAACCACATCTACATCCTTTATAAAACTGCTTTCTGTTCAGCCTCTGAAACACAACGACTGTGGAGAGTGTGAAGAAGAAAAGCCAGAAATGAGAAATGAATGTGACTGGATGTAGAAACTGGTCAGTATGAACTTCTGATAGAAATGTTTCATTGACAGGTAGAAATGGTGAGTCAGACAAATCCTTCAGGCTCAGCAGGAGTCAGAGAGACAGAGTCTGTTGAAGGAAAAACCTGCTGATGTTCACACAGTCTGTTACCATGGTAATTGGACTTTCCTTCATCTCAGAGCAACAAACTCAGAGTTTTCACAAGAAACCTGCTTTCTGGATCAGAGTCCTGCTGCAGATCCTGTGTTTGCAGAAAGTCATTAAAGTGTGGTTCTATTCTTTCAGCTTTGATTTGAACATTTTTACATTTCATTTCTGCTGCCTGTCTGTCCTCAGTTCTACTGCTGATACCAAATGAGAAATCAAACAAGGAATCTGCACAATCCAAGATTACATATTAGATGCAGTTGCTTTGTCATTTTTTTTTTATTATCTTGGAACCAGAAAAAAGTTGGTTTTAAATTGAAACAAAATACAAAAGAACAAAGACCACACGCAGTTAAGTTTGTGTCATCGTGTCAGTCAGAAACGAGGAAACAGGAAATGATATCATATTTACTAGTTTCTGCCACTTTGGATTAAATCCACTAACAAACTATCAGATGTCTGATCAACTGAACTGGTTGGATTTAGTTCAGACACAAACATCAACGTTATTCTGGACTGCTGCTGGTTGTCAGGTTTGTTTCCTCCTTCAGCTTCACACATGAATAAAGTTACAGACGAGAGTTCAACATGTAGTGAGGAGTTTTACTGCTTTTATCTGTTTTTCTACTGTAGCTGGCATGAATACCTGTGATGTTGTTCTCTGCAGCCCTGCATCAGTCCAAAGCTCAGCTCACTGTTTGCTCTGTAATAATCACATCTTTAACAAACTCTCCTCATAACTGCTGTTCTGCTGACATCTGCTGGACAAACACAACAATTACACTGTACATAAAGAGAAGCAGTCGGCTTCAGAAACAGGATTTTAAATGAGTTACTGAGTCAACCTGCTGCACATTCATTACAAAGACGTGTTTGTTACTGGATTTGTTTCACTGTTGAAATTGGTAGAAAAGCATTTAGGTTAAGATCAAGGCTCCTTAATGAAACTGACTGAAAGGAAACAGTAATTTGCCACTTGGAACAACATTTAGCTAAAAAGGCAGCACATCCATCCATCCTTCCATTATCTACACACCGCTTAATCCTCACTAGGGGTGCTGGAGCCTATCCCAGCTGACTCGGGCGAAGGTAGGGGACACCCTAGACAGGTCGCCAGTCTGTCGCAGGGCCACATACAAAGACAAACAAGCACTCTCACATTCACACCTACGGGCAATTTAGAATAATCAATTAACCTCAGCATATTTTTGGACTGTGGGAGGAAGCCGGAGTACCCGGAGAGAACCCACGCATGCACAGGGAGAACATGCAAACTCCATGCAGAAAGATCCCGGGAAAGCCGGGACGCGAACCAGAGACCTTCTTGCTGCAAGGCGAAAGTGCTAACCACTACGCCACTGAAGGCAGCACATATGTGGAGTCATTGCACAAGTATTTGATGCAAGTTAATAATAAAATCTGTATTTCTGTGTGCTTTTCTTTGATATGAGGTTATTTTACCATGCTTCCTGGATATTCACACCCTCAGGTTAAAGTGATTCTTTAAACAGCTCAGCAGGAAAGATGCAGCTGAACACTTGTGCAGGGATTCACCATGAAGCCAACATGAGAAGGTAGAGAATCCAAGCAGTCTTCATCTGCTCCTTTAAAGTCTCATGTTTCACACTGGCAGCTGTCTCCACACTACATACAGGTGCTGGTCATATAATTAGAATATCATGAAAAAGTTTATTTATTTCAGTAATTCCATTCAAAAAGTGAAACTTGTATATTATATTCATTCATGACACACAGACTGATATATTTCAAATGTTTACTTATCTTAATTTTGATGATTATACCTGAATAGTAATGAAAATCCCAAATTCAGTATCTCAGAATACTAGAATATCGCGAAAAGGTTCAATATCGAAGACACTTGGTGCCACACTCTAGAAAATCTATGGGGTATTGTGAAGAGGAAGATGCGATACGCTAGACCCAACAATGCAGAAGAGCTGAAGGCGGCTATCAGAGCAACGTGGGCTCTCGTAACACCTGAGCAGTGCCACAGACTGATCGACTCCATGCCACGCCGCACTGCTGCAGTAATTCAGGCAAAAGGAGCCCCAACTAAGTATTGAGTGCTGTACATGCTCATACTTTTCATGTTTATACTTTTCAGTTGGCCAACAGTTCTAGAAATCCTTTTTTATATCAGTCTTAAGTAATATTCAAATTTTCTGAGATACAGAATTTGGGATTTTCATTAGTATTCAGGTATAAGCATCACAATTTTGAGAAATAAATATTTGAAATATATCAGTCTGTGTGTAATGAATGAATATAATATACAAGTTTCATTTGTTGAATGGAATTACTGAAATAAATAAACTTTTTCATGATATTCTAATTATATGACCAGCACCTGTAGATACTGTCTGCAGCACAGGTGAGACACCTGGATGAATGCCTGCTGTATGAGGAAGTTTCAAAGTTCTTCAACCAATCAGGAAGTCAGTGGAAGGCCGAGTGCTGGAAACCAACTCTTCACTACAATAATGAATCCAACAGCTCCGAGGAGAATTCATATTTAACATCTCTCAACTGTTAACTGCCTCATATTGGACTAATAAACTTCAGCATGCTTCAACATATTAACATCTATCTGAGAATGTGCACAACTCTGAGAGTAAACTGAACACACATCATGTACTTCTGGATGCAACGTGTTCTGTACATATGCTGCGTTCCAAATCACTTCCTTCTTCTTTCTACTTCCAGTCTGAACTCCAGCTGCCCTCACAAAGCCCTGATTGTTTCATGCAACATAGACACAATTAATAATCACTTCAACTTTCATTGTCGGTAGAGTGAAATGGGCTGTCATCTGTTTGCTCTCTAAGCTTGCTGATACTCGTGTAATGTTGATGACGTAACTGTGCAGAGGACTGCGGGTCAGAATGGACAGAAAAGCATGTTGGCTGCACACTTCAGAATCTCTCCACATGTAGTAGAGATCCTGGTTTTAGTAAACTACATTTATCATGCTGTGTATCAGAACAGACTTAATCTGTTTCTGGTGTCATACATATATTGAATTGTTGGAATACAGCCATAGTTTCAACTTTTTCTTCAAACTCACAAAAAGTTTAAAGGACAAACTAGATTTAAACTGCTTTAAAAGTGAGAGTTCTTCACATCCACACCATCGTACACAGATACATGCAGACTGTGCAGTAGATCAGAGAGACATTTACATCCACCTCAACATCTCCATTGAGGAGAAACTCCATCAGCACCTCTGGAAAGTCCTTCAAGGCTGTTGGAAAACCATCCAGGAGACCTCATGAAGCTGATGGAGAGAATGCCAAGAGTGCAAAGCTGTCATCAAAGCAGAAAGGGGGCTACTTTAAAGAATCTAAAATATAAAACATAATCTTGTTTAACATTTTTTCAGTATACTACATTATTCCATATGTGTTCTTTCAGTTTTGTTGTCTCCAGTATTCATTTACAAAGTGGACAGTAATTAAAATCAATAAAAACCACTGAACGAGAATGTGTGTCCTAACTGTTGACTGATATCCAGCAATTGTGTCCGCTTGCACTTGACAAAGGCCACTAAAATGAACCGTAACAGTTAAAAATGAGGAAACCAAAAATGCTAGTGCAGTTGGATTTAATATGCTGCCACAGGCTAAGCTAGCAAAACTATGTCCAACTTTGCTGCTGCAGTGTGAGCCGCTGTGGAGCTCAGAAAACACTTTCTGTTCCATGTCCCGCTGGTTTAAAGTCTTACCTGTTGGCCAACCAACAAAATATACAGAGCAGGGCTAGATAAATGGCCAACAAAATATACAGAACAGGGCTAACTAATCAGCTAACAAAATATACAGAATAGGGCTAGTTAAATGGCTAACGAAACATACAGAACAAGGCTAGCTAACCGGCTAACAAAATATACAGAACAGGGCTAGCTAACCGGCCAACAAAATATACAGAACAGGGATAGCTAACCGGCTAACAAAATATACAGAACAGGGCTAGCTACCTAGGCTACACAACTTAGCAAACGGCGCTAGCTAGCAAATCCGAGTTTTGGCGCCAAGGTGGTGACGTCATCGATCACGCTGCCTGCTCTGGACCAATCAGCAGCCGTAGCTCCGCCGCTCTCTATATAACCTCGGTGTGCTTCGTCGTCGCCAGGAGATTGCAAGTCAGGAGACAGAGGACACGTCGTCGGCAGGAGAGGACGCGCCCACGTCCGCGGAGAAGTTGCTGCTGGCAGTGCTTTTGGCGTTACATATGTTAAGAAGATAGTTTTTTTTAACGAGTAGCGTTGTGTTGTTGTACATTATGTTAGCGAAATGTCAAGAGTTGTGTTTTGTCATGTTTGAGCGCTTTTGGACTGCAGTCGGTCCAGACTAAGAGGCTACTTAAGCTAGCGGGCTAATTAAGCTAGCGGGCTAATTAAGCTAGCGGGCTAATTAAGCTAGCGGGCTAATTAAGCTAGCGGGCTAATTAAGCTATCGGGCTAATTCAGGGATGAGAATTATCCGCGGAATTCCGAGTTTTTTTCCGCCGAAAGTATAGTTTTTGTGAGTCGTGTAAATCCGTTGAGAAAATTTTAGGGGGGTAGGCAAGCGGCCGGCCGGCCTACACGTCGCGAGCCGAGGCTTGTGATGGCCGCCCGCTGTGATGGCCATCCCGCCGCCGACATCGAGGGGGGAGGGGGAGGGCAGGCGGGGGGGGGGGGGGGGGGGGGGGCGCGCGGGCTTCGGCAGACATTTTCCGAGTTTTTTTCCATTTGTCATTCTCATCCCTGTACTTTAGCCCGCTAGCTAAATTAGCTAACTTTTTAGCTAATTTTCTGACATTTTCGACCTGCAAATGAGGACTATTTTAAAATGTCTTCATTTGCGTAAAAATCAGAAGGTTTTGTTTGAGAGAGAGAGGTTTTTAGAGATGTCTATTTATCACATTATAAATCCAAAATAGTGTGAATAGCTCTTTTGTTGCAGGATAGGTTTTGGCAGCCGACAACTGTTTTAGAGAATAAGCTCTTAAAAAACAGTGTATATGTAATGTACTGCAGCTATTATACTACAGCTAATATATCACAGCTAGTGTATTGCAGTTAATGTCTTGCAGCAGATGTGTTACAGCTAATGAACTACAGCTAATATACGATAGCGAATGTCTGAGAGCTAATGTACTGCATCTTCTGTGTTACAGCCAGTGGAGTGCAGCCAGCGGGTGTGAGCTGTCGGATGTGCTGCCAGTGGGATTGGATCTGTCGGATCTGCGGCCAGTGTGTGGGATCTGTTGGATGTGCGGCCAGTGGGTTTGGATCTGTCGGATGTGTGACCAGTGGGTTTGGATCTGTCGGATGTGGGGCTAATGTTTAAGGGCTCATTTTTTGCATTGTGTATTGTACCCCAGCTAATGTATAAGAGTTTATTTTTTGCATTGTGTATTGTCCCACAGATACGAGCTCATTTTTTCTATCTGTTGTCAGCTAAAGCTATTTGATCACAGGTGTCCGTTCGCAAAGTGTTCCAGCCAAGTTGAAAGCTGTGCAGGGAGAGGATCCAGCTAAAGCTATTTGATCACAGGTGTCCATTCGCTTGCTCGCTTGCTCCGCCGCCCTTCGCTCGCTCGTTCGCTTGCTCCGCCGCCCTTCGCTCGCTCGCTCCGCCGCCCTTCGCTCGCTCGCTTCGCCGCCCTTCGCTCGCTCGCTCCGCCGCCCTTCGCTCGCTCCGCCGCCGCCCTTCGCTTGCTTGCTCCGCCGACACCTGTGATCAGATAGCTTTAGCTGGATCCTCTCCCTGCACACCTGGCTGCAGTTTACATGCACAGCTTTCAACGTGGTTTTTATTCAGAACTTCAACCATTTTTTGTATACTGCAGCTAATATTTAAGAGCTCAGTTTTTGCATCTGTTGTATCACAGCTAATGTATCAGAGCTGATGTTTTGCATTGTGTATTGTACCCCAGCTAATGTTTGAGCTCATTTTTTTGCATTGTGTATTGTACCCCAGCTAATGTATAAGAGCTAATTTTTTGTATACCGCAGCTAATATTTAAGAGCTCAGTTTTTGCATCTGTTGTATCACAGCTAATATTTAAGAGCTCATTTTTTGCATTGTGTGTTGTACCCCAGCTAATTTATCAGAGCTCATTTTTTCCACTGTGTATTGTACCGCAGCTAATGTATACGAGCTCATTTTTTGTATCTATTGTACCGCAGCTAATATTGAAGAGCTCAGTTTTTCCATCTTTTGTAACACAGCTAATGTTTAAGAGCTCATTTTTTGCGTTGTGTATTGTGACCCAGCAAATGTCTCAGAGCTAATGTTTTGCATCTATTGTACCGCAGCTAATGTATACGAGTTTATTTTTTGTATCTATTGTACCACAGCTAATGAATTTGATCTAATATGTTACAGCTAATGTGTTAAAGCTAATGTACTACTAATATCAAGTGTGTTCCAGCCCAGGTGTTGCAGCCAAAGTGTTCCAGCCAAAGTGTTCCAGCCCAAGTGTTCCATGTTCCAGCCAAAGTGTTCCAGCCAAGTTGAAAACTGTCCAGGGAGAGGATCCAGCTAAAGGTATTTGATCACAGGTGTCCGTTCGCTCGCTCGCTCCGCCGCCCTTCCTGTTGTACCGCAGCTAATATTTGAGCTCATTTTTTGCATTGTGTATTGTACCCCAGCTAATTTATCAGAGCTCATTTTTTTCCATTGTGTATTGTACCCCAGCTAATTTATCAGAGCTCATTTTTCCCATTGTGTATTGTACCCCAGCTAATTTATCAGAGCTCATTTTTTGTACCTGTTGTACCGCAGCTAATATTGAAGAGCTCAGTTTTTCCATTGTATCACAGCTAATGTTTGAGCTTATTTTTTGCATTGTGTGTTGTACCCCAGCTAATGTATACGAGCTCATTTTTTGCATTGTGTATTGTACCCCAGCTAATGTATACGAGCTCGTTTTTTGTATACCGCAGCCAATATTTAAGAGCTCAATTTTTGCATCCTTTGTATCACAGCTAATGTTTGAGCTCATTTTTTTGCATTGTGTATTGTATTGTAGCTAATTTATCAGAGCTCATTTTTTTCCATTGTGTATTGTACCCCAGCTAATTTATCAGAGCTCATTTTTTGTACCTGTTGTACCGCAGCTAATATTGAAGAGCTGTTTATTCATCTGTTGCACCCCAGCTAATGTTTAAGAGCTCATTTTTTGCGTTGTGTGTTGTACCCCAACTAATTTATCAGAGCTCATTTTTTCCACTGTGAATTGTACCGCAGCTAATGAAAACGAGCTCATTTTTTGTATCTATTGTACCGCAGCTAATATTGAAGAGCTCAGTTTTTCCTTCTTTTGTAACATAGCTAATGTTTAAGAGCTCATTTTTTGCGTTGTGTATTGTGACCCAGCTAATGTCTAAGAGCTAATGTTTTGCATCTATTGTACCGCAGCTAATGTATATGAGTTTATTTTTTGTATCTATTGTACCACAGCTAATGAATTTGATCTAATGTGTTACAGCTAATGTGTTAAAGCTAATGTACTACTAATATCAAGTGTGTTCCAGCCCAGGTGTTTCAGCCAAAGTGTTCCAGCCAAAGTGTTCCAGCCCAAGTGTTCCATGTTCCAGCCAAAGTGTTCCAGCCAAAGTGTTCCAGCCAAAGTGTTCCAGCCAAGTTGAACACTGTCCAGGGAGAGGATCCAGCTAAAGGTATTTGATCACAGGTGTCCGTTCGCTCGCTCGCTCCGCCGCCCTTCCTGTTGTACCGCAGCTAATATTTGAGCTCATTTTTTGCATTGTGTATTGTACCCCAGCTAATTTATCAGAGCTCATTTTTTTCCATTGTGTATTGTACGCCAGCTAATTTATCAGAGCTCATTTTTCCTATTGTGTATTGTACCCCAGCTAATTTATCAGAGCTCATTTTTTGTACCTGTTGTACCGCAGCTAATATTGAAGAGCTCAGTTTTTCCATTGTATCACAGCTAATGTTTGAGCTTATTTTTTGCATTGTGTGTTGTGCCCCAGCTAATGTATACGAGCTCGTTTTTTGTATACCGCAGCTAATATTTAAGAGCTCAATTTTTGCATCTGTTGCACCCCAGCTAATGTTTGAGCTCATTTTTTGCATTGTGTATTGTACCCCAGCTAATGTATACGAGCTCGTTTTTTGTATACCGCAGCTAATATTTAAGAGCTCAATTTTTGCATCTTTTGTATCACAGCTAATGTTTGAGCTCATTTTTTTGCATTGTGTATTGTATTGTAGCTAATTTATCAGAGCTCATTTTTTTCCATTGTGTATTGTACCCCAGCTAATTTATCAGAGCTCATTTTTTGTACCTGTTGTACCGCAGCTAATATTGAAGAGCTGTTTTTTCATCTGTTGCACCCCAGCTAATGTTTAAGAGCTCATTTTTTGCATTGTGTATTGTACCCCAGCTAATGTATCAGAGCTCATTTTTTTCCATTGTGTATTGTACCCCAGCTAATTTATCAGAGCTCATTTTTCCCATTGTGTATTGTACCCCAGCTAATTTATCAGAGCTCATTTTTTGTCCCTGTTGTACTGCAGCTAATATTGAAGAGCTCAGTTTTTCCATTGTATCACAGCTGATGTTTAAGAGCTCATTTTTTGCATTGTGTATTATACCTCAGCTAATGTATACGAGCTCATTTTTTGCATTGTGTATTGTACCCCAGCTAATGTATACGAGCTCATTTTTTGTATCTATTGTACCGCAGCTAAAATTGAAGAGCTCAGTTTTTCCATCTTTTGTAACACAGCTAATGTTTAAGAGCTCATTTTTTGCGTTGTGTATTGTGACCCAGCTAATGTCTAAGAGCTAATGTTTTGCATCTATTGTACCGCAGCTAATGTATACGAGTTTATTTTTTGTATCTATTGTACCACAGCTAATGAATTTGATCTAATGTGTTACAGCTAATGTGTTAAAGCTAATGTACTACTAATATCAAGTGTGTTCCAGCCCAGGTGTTGCAGCCAAAGTGTTCCAGCCCAAGTGTTCCATGTTCCAGCCAAAGTGTTCCAGCTAAAGTGTTCCAGCCAAGTTGAAAACTGTCCAGGGAGAGGATCCAGCTAAAGGTATTTGATCACAGGTGTCCGTTCGCTCGCTCGCTCCGCCGCCCTTCCTGTTGTACCGCAGCTAATATTTGAGCTCATTTTTTGCATTGTGTATTGTACCCCAGCTAATTTATCAGAGCTCATTTTTTTCCATTGTGTATTGTACCCCAGCTAATTTATCAGAGCTCATTTTTTTCCATTGTGTATTGTACCCCAGCTAATTTATCAGAGCTCATTTTTTGTACCTTTTGTACCGCAGCTAATATTGAAGAGCTCAGTTTTTCCATTGTATCACAGCTAATGTTTGAGCTTATTTTTTGCATTGTGTGTTGTACCCCAGCTAATGTATATGAGCTCATTTTTTGCATTGTGTATTGTACCCCAGCTAATGTATACGAGCTCATTTTTTGTATCTGTTGTACCCCAGCTAATATTTAAGAGCTCAGTTTTTACATCTGTGTTATCACTGCTAATGTTTAAGAGCTAATTTCTGGCATTGTGTATTGTACCCCAGCTAATGTATAAGAACTCAATTTTACCATTATGTATTGTACCGCAGCTAATGTATACGATTTCATTTTTTGTATCTGTTGTACCGCAACAAATATTTTAAGAGCTCATTTTTTGCATTGTGTTGTACCGCAGCTAATGTATACGAGCTCATTTTTTGTATCGGTTGTACCGCAGCTAATATTTAAGAGCTCAGTTTTTGCATCTGTTGTATCCCAGCTAATGTTTAATAGCTCATTTTTTGCATTGTGTATTTTACCCCAGCTAATGTATGAGCTCATTTTTTGCATTGTGTCTTGTACCGCAGCTAATTTGTCAGAGCTCATTTTTTCCATTGTGTATTGTACTCCAGCTAATGTATACGAGCTCATTTTTTGTATGCCGCAGCTAATATTGAAGAGCTCAGTTTTTGCATCTGTTGTATCACAGCTAATGTTTGAGCTCATTTTTTGCATTTTTTATTGTACCCCAGCTAATGTATGAGCTCATTTTTTTGTATCTGTTGTACCACAGCTAATGTTTAAGAGTTCATATTTTGCACCTGTTGTATCACAGCTAATGTTTAAGAGCTCATTTTTTGCATTGTGTATTGTACCCCAGCTAATTTGTCAGAGCTCATTTTTTCTATTGTGTATTGTACTCCAGCTAATGTATACGGGCTCATTTTTTGTATCTGTTGTACCACAGGTAATATTGAGGAGCTCAGTTTTTCCATCTGTTGTATAACAGCTAATGTTTAAGAGCTAATTTTTTGCATTGTGTATTGTACCGCAGGTAATGTATAAAAGCTCATTTTTTGTATCTGTTGTGCCGCAGCTAATATTTAAGAGCTCAGTTTTTGGTGATGGTCACACATGCACTCAATATTAAAATATTTGGGTGCAAGACTAAAATATGCATCAATCTCTTATAATGTTGACACCTCTTTTGTGGAGTTAAACAATGAGAGTAGATGCAGACAAACAAAATAAAGAAAAAAAGAGCTCATTATTTGTATCTGTTGTACTAGCTAATGTCTAACAGCTTGATTTTTGCATCTATTGTACCGCAGCTAATGTCTAAGAGCTAATGTTTTGCATCGATTGTACCGCGGCTAATGTATACGAGTTCATTTTTTGTATCTATTGTACCACAGCTAATGAATTTGATCTAGTGTGTTACAGCTAATGTGTTAAAGCTAATGTACTACTAATATCAAGTGTGTTCCAGCCCAGGTGTTGCAGCCAAAGTGTTCCAGCCAAAGTGTTCCAGCCCAAGTGTTCCATGTTCCAGCCAAAGTGTTCCAGCCAAAGTGTTCCAGCCAAGTTGAAAACTGTCCAGGGAGAGGATCCAGCTAAAGGTATTTGATCACAGGTGTCCGTTCGCTCGCTCGCTCCGCCGCCCTTCCTGTTGTACCGCAGCTAATATTTGAGCTCATTTTTTGCATTGTGTATTGTACCCCAGCTAATTTATCAGAGCTCATTTTTTTCCATTGTGTATTGTACCCCAGCTAATTTATCAGAGCTCATTTTTCCCATTGTGTATTGTACCCCAGCTAATTTATCAGAGCTCATTTTTTGTACCTTTTGTACCGCAGCTAATATTGAAGAGCTCAGTTTTTCCATTGTATCACAGCTAATGTTTGAGCTTATTTTTTGCATTGTGTGTTGTACCCCAGCTAATGTATACGAGCTCATTTTTTGCATTGTGTATTGTACCCCAGCTAATGTATACGAGCTCGTTTTTTGTATACCGCAGCTAATATTTAAGAGCTCAATTTTTGCATCCTTTGTATCACAGCTAATGTTTGAGCTCATTTTTTTGCATTGTGTATTGTATTGTAGCTAATTTATCAGAGTTCATTTTTTTCCATTGTGTATTGTACCCCAGCTAATTTATCAGAGCTCATTTTTTGTACCTGTTGTACCGCAGCTAATATTGAAGAGCTGTTTTTTCATCTGTTGCACCCCAGCTAATGTTTGAGCTCATTTTTTGCATTGTGTATTGTACCCCAGCTAATGTATACGAGCTCATTTTTTCTATCTGTTGTACCCCAGCTAATATTTAAGAGCTCAGTTTTTACATCTGTTGTATCACTGCTAATGTTTAAGAGCTAATTTCTGGCATTGTGTATTGTACCCCAGCTAATGTATAAGAACTCAATTTTACCATTATGTATTGTACCGCAGCTAATGTATACGATTTCATTTTTTGTATCTGTTGTACCGCAACAAATATTTTAAGAGCTCATTTTTTTCATTGTATTGTACCGCAGCTTATGTATACGAGCTCATTTTTTGTATCGGTCATACCGCAGCTAATATTTAAGAGCTCAGTTTTTGCATCTGTTGTATCCCAGCTAATGTTTAATAGCTCATTTTTTGCATTGTGTATTTTACCCCAGCTAATGTATGAGCTCATTTTTTGCATTGTGTCTTGTACCGCAGCTAATGTGTATGAGCTCATTTTTTGCATTGTGTCTTGTACCGCAGCCAATGTATACGAGCTCATTTTTTGTATGCCGCAGCTAATATTCAAGAGCTCAGTTTTTGCATCTGTTGTATCACAGCTAATGTTTGAGCTCATTTTTTGCATTGTTTATTGTACCCCAGCTAATGTATGAGCTCATTTTTTGTATCTGTTGTACCACAGCTAATATTTAAGAGTTCATATTTTGCACCTGTTGTATCACAGCTAATGTTTAAGAGCTCATTTTTTGCATTGTGTATTGTACCCCAGCTCATTTGTCAGAGCTCATTTTTTCCATTGTGTATTGTACTCCAGGTAATGTATACGGGCTCATTTTTTGTATCTGTTGTACCACAGGTAATATTGAAGAGCTCAGTTTTTCCATCTGTTGTATAACAGCTAATGTTTAAGAGCTAATTTTTTGCATTGTGTATTGTACCGCAGGTAATGTATACAAGCTCATTTTTTGTATCTGTTGTGCCGCAGCTAATATTTAAGAGCTCAGTTTTTGGTGATGGTCACACATGCACTCAATATTAAAATATTTGGGTGCAAGACTAAAATATGCATCAATCTCATATAATGTTGACACCTCTTTTGTGGAGTTAAACAATGAGAGTAGATGCAGACAAACAAAATAAAGAAAAAAAGAGCTCATTATTTGTATCTGTTGTACTAGCTAATGTCTAACAGCTTGATTTTTGCATCTATTGTACCGCAGCTAATGTCTAAGAGCTAATGTTTTGCATCGATTGTACCGCGGCTAATGTATACGAGTTCATTTTTTGTATCTATTGTACCACAGCTAATGAATTTGATCTAATGTGTTACAGCTAATGTACTACTAATATCAAGTGTGTTCCAGCCCAGGTGTTGCAGCCAAAGAGTTCCAGCCCAAGTGTTCCATGTTCCAGCCAAAGTGTTCCAGCCAAAGTGTTCCAGCCAAGTTGAAAACTGTCCAGGGAGAGGATCCAGCTAAAGGTATTTGATCACAGGTGTCCGTTCGCTCGCTCGCTCCGCCGCCCTTCCTGTTGTACCGCAGCTAATATTTGAGCTCATTTTTTGCATTGTGTATTGTACCCCAGCTAATTTATCAGAGCTCATTTTTTGTACCTGTTGTACCGCAGCTAATATTGAAGAGCTGTTTTTTCATCTGTTGCACCCCAGCTAATGTTTAAGAGCTCATTTTTTGCATTGTGTATTGTACCCCAGCTAATGTTTGAGCTCATTTTTTTGCATTGTGTATTGTACCCCAGCTAATGTATAAGAGCTAATTTTTTGTATACCGCAGCTAATATTTAAGAGCTCAGTTTTTGAATCTGTTGTATCACAGCTGTTTAAGAGCTCATTTTTTGCATTGTGTGTTGTACCCCAGCTAATTTATCAGAGCTCATTTTTTCCACTGTGTATTGTACCGCAGCTAATGTATACGAGCTCATTTTTTGTATCTATTGTACCGCAGCTAAAATTGAAGAGCTCAGTTTTTCCATCTTTTGTAACACAGCTAATGTTTAAGAGCTCATTTTTTGCGTTGTGTATTGTGACCCAGCTAATGTCTAAGAGCTAATGTTTTGCATCTATTGTACCGCAGCTAATGTATACGAGTTTATTTTTTGTATCTATTGTACCACAGCTAATGAATTTGATCTAATGTGTTACAGCTAATGTGTTAAAGCTAATGTACTACTAATATCAAGTGTGTTCCAGCCCAGGTGTTGCAGCCAAAGTGTTCCAGCCCAAGTGTTCCATGTTCCAGCCAAAGTGTTCCAGCCAAAGTGTTCCAGCCAAGTTGAAAACTGTCCAGGGAGAGGATCCAGCTAAAGGTATTTGATCAAAGGTGTCCGTTCGCTCGCTCGCTCCGCCGCCCTTCCTGTTGTACCGCAGCTAATATTTGAGCTCATTTTTTGCATTGTGTATTGTACCCCAGCTAATTTGTCAGAGCTCATTTTTTTCCATTGTGTATTGTACCCCAGCTAATTAATCAGAGCTCATTTTTTTCCATTGTGTATTGTAACCCAGCTAATTTATCAGAGCTCATTTTTCCCATTGTGTATTGTACCCCAGCTAATTTATCAGAGCTCATTTTTTGTACCTGTTGTACCGCAGCTAATATTGAAGAGCTCAGTTTTTCCATTGTATCACAGCTAATGTTTGAGCTTATTTTTTGCAGTGTGTTGTACCCCAGCTAATGTATACGAGCTCGTTTTTTGCATTGTGTATTGTACCCCAGCTAATGTATACGAGCTCCTTTTTTTATATACCGCAGCTAATATTTAAGAGCTCAATTTTTGCATCCTTTGTATCACAGCTAATGTTTGAGCTCATTTTTTTGCATTGTGTATTGTATTGTAGCTAATTTATCAGAGCTCATTTTTTTCCATTGTGTATTGTACCCCAGCTAATTTATCAGAGCTCATTTTTTGTACCTGTTGTACCGCAGCTAATATTGAAGAGCTGTTTTTTCATCTGTTGCACCCCAGCTAATGTTTGAGCTCATTTTTTGCATTGTGTATTGTACCCCAGCTAATGTTTGAGCTCATTTTTTTGCATTGTGTGTTGTACCTCAGCTAATGTTTACGAGCTCATTTTTTGCATTGTGTATTGTACCCCAGCTAATTTATCAGAGCTCATTTTTTGCATTGTGTATTGTACCCCAGCTAATTTATCAGAGCTCATTTTTTGTACCTGTTGTACCGCAGCTAATATTGAAGAGCTCAGTTTTTCCATTGTATCACAGCTAATGTTTGAGCTCATTTTTTGCATTGTGTGTTGTACCCCAGCTAATGTATACGAGCTCATTTTTTGCATTGTGTATTGTACCCCAGCTAATGTATACGAGCTCGTTTTTTGTATACCGCAGCTATTTAAGAGCTCAATTTTTGCATCCTTTGTATCACAGCTAATGTTTGAGCTCATTTTTTTGCATTGTGTATTGTATTGTAGCTAATTTATCAGAGCTCATTTTTTTCCATTGTGTATTGTACCCCAGCTAATTTATCAGAGCTCATTTTTTGTACCTGTTGTACCGCAGCTAATATTGAAGAGCTGTTTTTTCATCTGTTGCACCCCAGCTAATGTTTGAGCTCATTTTTTGCACTGTGTATTGTACCCCAGCTAATGTTTGAGCTCATTTTTTTGCATTGTGTATTGTACCCCAGCTAATGTATAAGAGCTAATTTTTTGTATACCGCAGCTAATATTTAAGAGCTCAGTTTTTGCATCTGTTGCACCCCAGCTAATGTTTAAGAGCTCATTTTTTGCATTGTGTGTTGTACCCCAGCTAATTTATCAGAGCTCATTTTTTCCACTGTGTATTGTACCGCAGCTAATGTATACGAGCTCATTTTTTGTATCTATTGTACCGCAGCTAATATTGAAGAGCTCAGTTTTTCCATCTTTTGTAACACAGCTAATGTTTAAGAGCTCATTTTTTGCGTTGTGTATTGTGACCCAGCTAATGTCTAAGAGCTAATGTTTTGCATCTATTGTACCGCAGCTAATGTATACGAGTTTATTTTTTGTATCTATTGTACCACAGCTAATGAATTTGATCTAATGTGTTACAGCTAATGTGTTAAAGCTAATGTACTACTAATATCAAGTGTGTTCCAGCCCAGGTGTTGCAGCCAAAGTATTCCAGCCAAAGTGTTCCAGCCCAAGTGTTCCATGTTCCAGCCAAAGTTTTCCAGCCAAGTTGAAAACTGTCCAGGGAGAGGATCCAGCTAAAGGTATTTGATCACAGGTGTCCGTTCGCTCGCTCGCTCCGCCGCCCTTCCTGTTGTACCGCAGCTAATATTTGAGCTCATTTTTTGCATTGTGTATTGTACCCCAGCTAATTTATTAAAGCTCATTTTTTTCCATTGTGTATTGTACCCCAGCTAATTTATCAGAGCTCATTTTTTTCCATTGTGTATTGTACCCCAGCTTATTTATCAGAGCTCATTTTTTTCGATTGTGTATTGTAACCCAGCTAATTTATCAGAGCTCATTTTTCCCATTGTGTATTGTACCCCAGCTAATTTATCAGAGCTCATTTTTTGTACCTGTTTTACCGCAGCTAATATTGAAGAGCTCAGTTTTTCCATTGTATCACAGCTAATGTTTGAGCTTATTTTTTGCATTGTGTGTTGTACCCCAGCTAATGTATACGAGCTCATTTTTTGCATTGTGTATTGTACCCCAGCTAATGTATACGAGCTCGTTTTTTGTATACCGCAGCTAATATTTAAGAGCTCAATTTTTGCATCCTTTGTATCACAGCTAAAGTTTGAGCTCATTTTTTTGCATTGTGTATTGGATTGTAGCTAATTTATCAGAGCTCATTTTTTTCCATTGTGTATTGTACCCCAGCTAATTTATCAGAGCTCATTTTTCGTACCTTTTGTACCGCAGCTAATATTGAAGAGCTGTTTTTTCATCTGTTGCACCCCAGCTAATGTTTAAGAGCTCATTTTTTGCATTGTGTATTGTACCCCAGCTAATGTTTGAGCTCATTTTTTGCATTGTGTGTTGTACCTCAGCTCATGTTTACGAGCTCATTTTTTGCATTGTGTATTGTACCCCAGCTAATGTATACGAGCTCATTTTTTGTATACCGCAGCTAATATTTAAGAGCTCAATTTTTGCATCCTTTGTATCACAGCTAATGTTTGAGCTCATTTTTTTGCATTGTGTATTGACCCCAGCTAATGTATCAGAGCTCATTTTTTGCATTGTGTATTGTACCCCAGCTAATTTATCAGAGCTCATTTTTTTCCATTCTGTATTATACCCCAGCTAATTTATCAGAGCTCATTTTTTGCATTGTGTATTGTACCCCAGCTAATTTATCAGAGCTCATTTTTTGTACCTGTTGTACCGCAGCTAATATTGGAGAGCTCAGTTTTTCCATTGTATCACAGCTAATGTTTGAGCTCATTTTTTGCATTGTGTGTTGTACCCCAGCTAATGTATACGAGCTCATTTTTTGCATTGTGTATTGTACCCCAACTAATGTATACGAGCTCGTTTTTTGTATACCGCAGCTAATATTTAAGAGCTCAATTTTTGCATCCTTTGTATCACAGCTAATGTTTGAGCTCATTTTTTTGCATTGTGTATTGTATTGTAGCTAATTTATCAGAGCTCATTTTTTTCCATTGTGTATTGTACCCCAGCTAATTTATCAGAGCTCATTTTTTGTACCAGTTGTACCGCAGCTAATATTGAAGAGCTGTTTTTTCATCTGTTGCACCCCAGCTAATGTTTGAGCTCATTTTTTGCACTGTGTATTGTACCCCAGCTAATGTTTGAGCTCATTTTTTTGCATTGTGTATTGTACCCCAGCTAATGTATAAGAGCTAATTTTTTGTATACCGCAGCTAATATTTAAGAGCTCAGTTTTTGCATCTGTTGCACCCCAGCTGTTTGAGCTCATTTTTTGCATTGTGTGTTGTACCCCAGCTAATTTATCAGAGCTCATTTTTTCCACTGTGTATTGTACCGCAGCTAATGTATACGAGCTCATTTTTTGTATCTATTGTACCGCAGCTAATATTGAAGAGCTCAGTTTTTCTATCTTTTGTAACACAGCTAATGTTTAAGAGCTCATTTTTTGCGTTATGTATTGTGACCCAGCTAATGTCTAAGAGCTAATGTTTTGCATCTATTGTACCGCAGCTAATGTATACGAGTTTATTTTTTGTATCTATTGTACCACAGCTAATGAATTTGATCTAATGTGTTACAGCTAATGTGTTAAAGCTAATGTACTACTAATATCAAGTGTGTTCCAGCCCAGGTGTTGCAGCCAAAGTGTTCCAGCCAAAGTGTTCCAGCCAAAGTGTTCCAGCCAAGTTGAAAACTGTCCAGGGAGAGGATCCAGCTAAAGGTATTTGATCACAGGTGTCCGTTCGCTCGCTCGCTCCGCCGCCCTTCCTGACCGCAGCTATTTAAGAGCTCAATTTTTGCATCCTTTGTATCACAGCTAATGTTTGAGCTCATTTTTTTGCATTGTGTATTGTATTGTAGCTAATTTATCAGAGCTCATTTTTTTCCATTGTGTATTGTACCCCAGCTAATTTATCAGAGCTCATTTTTTGTACCTGTTGTACCGCAGCTAATATTGAAGAGCTGTTTTTTCATCTGTTGCACCCCAGCTAATGTTTGAGCTCATTTTTTGCACTGTGTATTGTACCCCAGCTAATGTTTGAGCTCATTTTTTTGCATTGTGTATTGTACCCCAGCTAATGTATAAGAGCTAATTTTTTGTATACCGCAGCTAATATTTAAGAGCTCAGTTTTTGCATCTGTTGCACCCCAGCTAATGTTTAAGAGCTCATTTTTTGCATTGTGTGTTGTACCCCAGCTAATTTATCAGAGCTCATTTTTTCCACTGTGTATTGTACCGCAGCTAATGTATACGAGCTCATTTTTTGTATCTATTGTACCGCAGCTAATATTGAAGAGCTCAGTTTTTCCATCTTTTGTAACACAGCTAATGTTTAAGAGCTCATTTTTTGCGTTGTGTATTGTGACCCAGCTAATGTCTAAGAGCTAATGTTTTGCATCTATTGTACCGCAGCTAATGTATACGAGTTTATTTTTTGTATCTATTGTACCACAGCTAATGAATTTGATCTAATGTGTTACAGCTAATGTGTTAAAGCTAATGTACTACTAATATCAAGTGTGTTCCAGCCCAGGTGTTGCAGCCAAAGTATTCCAGCCAAAGTGTTCCAGCCCAAGTGTTCCATGTTCCAGCCAAAGTTTTCCAGCCAAGTTGAAAACTGTCCAGGGAGAGGATCCAGCTAAAGGTATTTGATCACAGGTGTCCGTTCGCTCGCTCGCTCCGCCGCCCTTCCTGTTGTACCGCAGCTAATATTTGAGCTCATTTTTTGCATTGTGTATTGTACCCCAGCTAATTTATTAAAGCTCATTTTTTTCCATTGTGTATTGTACCCCAGCTAATTTATCAGAGCTCATTTTTTTCCATTGTGTATTGTACCCCAGCTTATTTATCAGAGCTCATTTTTTTCGATTGTGTATTGTAACCCAGCTAATTTATCAGAGCTCATTTTTCCCATTGTGTATTGTACCCCAGCTAATTTATCAGAGCTCATTTTTTGTACCTGTTTTACCGCAGCTAATATTGAAGAGCTCAGTTTTTCCATTGTATCACAGCTAATGTTTGAGCTTATTTTTTGCATTGTGTGTCGTACCCCAGCTAATGTATACGAGCTCATTTTTTGCATTGTGTATTGTACCCCAGCTAATGTATACGAGCTCGTTTTTTGTATACCGCAGCTAATATTTAAGAGCTCAATTTTTGCATCCTTTGTATCACAGCTAAAGTTTGAGCTCATTTTTTTGCATTGTGTATTGTATTGTAGCTAATTTATCAGAGCTCATTTTTTTCCATTGTGTATTGTACCCCAGCTAATTTATCAGAGCTCATTTTTCGTACCTTTTGTACCGCAGCTAATATTGAAGAGCTGTTTTTTCATCTGTTGCACCCCAGCTAATGTTTAAGAGCTCATTTTTTGCATTGTGTATTGTACCCCAGCTAATGTTTGAGCTCATTTTTTGCATTGTGTGTTGTACCTCAGCTCATGTTTACGAGCTCATTTTTTGCATTGTGTATTGTACCCCAGCTAATGTATACGAGCTCATTTTTTGTATACCGCAGCTAATATTTAAGAGCTCAATTTTTGCATCCTTTGTATCACAGCTAATGTTTGAGCTCATTTTTTTGCATTGTGTATTGACCCCAGCTAATGTATCAGAGCTCATTTTTTGCATTGTGTATTGTACCCCAGCTAATTTATCAGAGCTCATTTTTTTCCATTCTGTATTATACCCCAGCTAATTTATCAGAGCTCATTTTTTGCATTGTGTATTGTACCCCAGCTAATTTATCAGAGCTCATTTTTTGTACCTGTTGTACCGCAGCTAATATTGGAGAGCTCAGTTTTTCCATTGTATCACAGCTAATGTTTGAGCTCATTTTTTGCATTGTGTGTTGTACCCCAGCTAATGTATACGAGCTCATTTTTTGCATTGTGTATTGTACCCCAACTAATGTATACGAGCTCGTTTTTTGTATACCGCAGCTAATATTTAAGAGCTCAATTTTTGCATCCTTTGTATCACAGCTAATGTTTGAGCTCATTTTTTTGCATTGTGTATTGTATTGTAGCTAATTTATCAGAGCTCATTTTTTTCCATTGTGTATTGTACCCCAGCTAATTTATCAGAGCTCATTTTTTGTACCAGCTGTACCGCAGCTAATATTGAAGAGCTGTTTTTTCATCTGTTGCACCCCAGCTAATGTTTGAGCTCATTTTTTGCACTGTGTATTGTACCCCAGCTAATGTTTGAGCTCATTTTTTTGCATTGTGTATTGTACCCCAGCTAATGTATAAGAGCTAATTTTTTGTATACCGCAGCTAATATTTAAGAGCTCAGTTTTTGCATCTGTTGCACCCCAGCTGTTTGAGCTCATTTTTTGCATTGTGTGTTGTACCCCAGCTAATTTATCAGAGCTCATTTTTTCCACTGTGTATTGTACCGCAGCTAATGTATACGAGCTCATTTTTTGTATCTATTGTACCGCAGCTAATATTGAAGAGCTCAGTTTTTCTATCTTTTGTAACACAGCTAATGTTTAAGAGCTCATTTTTTGCGTTATGTATTGTGACCCAGCTAATGTCTAAGAGCTAATGTTTTGCATCTATTGTACCGCAGCTAATGTATACGAGTTTATTTTTTGTATCTATTGTACCACAGCTAATGAATTTGATCTAATGTGTTACAGCTAATGTGTTAAAGCTAATGTACTACTAATATCAAGTGTGTTCCAGCCCAGGTGTTGCAGCCAAAGTGTTCCAGCCAAAGTGTTCCAGCCAAAGTGTTCCAGCCAAGTTGAAAACTGTCCAGGGAGAGGATCCAGCTAAAGGTATTTGATCACAGGTGTCCGTTCGCTCGCTCGCTCCGCCGCCCTTCCTGTTGTACCGCAGCTAATATTTGAGCTCATTTTTTGCATTGTGTATTATACCCCAGCTAATTTATCAGAGCTCATTTTTCCCATTGTGTATTGTACCCCAGCTAATTTATCAGAGCTCATTTTTTGTACCTGTTGTACCGCAGCTCATATTGAAGAGCTCAGTTTTTCCATTGTATCACAGCTAATGTTTGAGCTTATTTTTTGCATTGTGTTGTACCCCAGCTAATGTTTACGAGCTCATTTTTTGCATTGTGTATTGTACCCCAGCTAATGTATACGAGCTCGTTTTTTGTATACCGCAGCTAATATTTAAGAGCTCAATTTTTGCATCCTTTGTATCACAGCTAATGTTTGAGCTCATTTTTTTGCATTGTGTATTGTATTGTAGCTAATTTATCAGAGCTCATTTTTTTCCATTGTGTATTGTACCCCAGCTAATTTATCAGAGCTCATTTTTTGTACCTGTTGTACCGCAGCTAATATTGAAGAGCTGTTTTTTCATCTGTTGCACCCCAGCTAATGTTTAAGAGCTCATTTTTTGCATTGTGTATTGTACCCCAGCTAATGTTTGAGCTCATTTTTTTGCATTGTGTGTTGTACCTCAGCTAATGTTTACGAGCTCATTTTTTGCATTGTGTATTGTACCCCAGCTAATGTATACGAGCTCATTTTTTGTATACCGCAGCTAATATTTAAGAGCTCAATTTTTGCATCCTTTGTATCACAGCTAATGTTTGAGCTCATTTTTTTGCATTGTGTATTGACCCCAGCTAATGTATCAGAGCTCATTTTTTGCATTGTGTATTGTACCCCAGCTAATTTATCAGAGCTCATTTTTTTCCATTGTGTATTATACCCCAGCTAATTTATCAGAGCTCATTTTTTGCATTGTGTATTGTACCCCAGCTAATTTATCAGAGCTCATTTTTTGTACCTGTTGTACCGCAGCTAATATTGAAGAGCTCAGTTTTTCCATTGTATCACAGCTAATGTTTGAGCTCATTTTTTGCATTGTGTGTTGTACCCCAGCTAATGTATACGAGCTCATTTTTTGCATTGTGTATTGTACCCCAGCTAATGTATACGAGCTCGTTTTTTGTATACCGCAGCTAATATTTAAGAGCTCAATATTTGCATCCTTTGTATCACAGCTAATGTTTGAGCTCATTTTTTTGCAGTGTATTGTATTGTAGCTAATTTATCAGAGCTCATTTTTTTCCATTGTGTATTGTACCCCAGCTAATTTATCAGAGCTCATTTTTTGTACCTGTTGTACCGCAGCTAATATTGAAGAGCTGTTTTTTCATCTGTTGCACCCCAGCTAATGTTTAAGAGCTCATTTTTTGCATTGTGTGTTGTACCCCAGCTAATGTTTGAGCTCATTTTTTTGCATTGTGTATTGTACCCCAGCTAATGTATAAGAGCTAATTTTTTGTATACCGCAGCTAATATTTAAGAGCTCAGTTTTTGCATCTGTTGTATCACAGCTAATGTTTAAGAGCTCATTTTTTGCATTGTGTGTTGTACCCCAGCTAATTTATCAGAGCTCATTTTTTCCACTGTGAATTGTACCGCAGCTAATGTATACAAGCTCATTTTTTGTATCTATTGTACCGCAGCTAATATTGAAGAGCTCAGTTTTTCCATCTTTTGTAACACAGCTAATGTTTAAGAGCTCATTTTTTGCGTTGTGTATTGTGACCCAGCTAATGTCTAAGAGCTAATGTTTTGCATCTATTGTACCGCAGCTAATGTATACGAGTTTATTTTTTGTATCTATTGTACCACAGCTAATGAATTTGATCTAATGTGTTACAGCTAATGTGTTAAAGCTAATGTACTACTAATATCAAGTGTGTTCCAGCCCAGGTGTTGCAGCCAAAGTGTTCCAGCCAAAGTGTTCCAGCCCAAGTGTTCCATGTTCCAGCCAAAGTGTTCCAGCCAAGTTGAAAACTGTCCAGGGAGAGGATCCAGCTAAAGGTATTTGATCACAGGTGTCCGTTCGCTCGCTCGCTCCGCCGCCCTTCCTGTTGTACCGCAGCTAATATTTGAGCTCATTTTTTGCATTGTGTATTGTACCCCAGCTAATTTATCAGAGCTCATTTTTCCCATTGTGTATTGTACCCCAGCTAATTTATCAGAGCTCATTTTTTTCCATTGTGTGTTGTACCCCAGCTAATTTATCAGAGCTCATTTTTTTCCATTGTGTATTGTACCCCAGCTAATTTATCAGAGCTCATTTTTTGTACCTTTTGTCCCGCAGCTAATATTGAAGAGCTGTTTTTTCATCTGTTGCACCCCAGCTAATGTTTGAGCTCATTTTTTGCATTGTGTATTGTACCCCAGCTAATGTTTGAGCTCATTTTTTGCATTGTGTATTGTACCCCAGCTAATGTATAAGAGCTAATTTTTTGTATACCGCAGCTAATATTTAAGAGCTCAGTTTTTGCATCTGTTGTATCACAGCTAATGTTTAAGAGCTCATTTTTTGCATTGTGTGTTGTACCCCAGCTAATTTATCAGAGCTCATTTTTTGTATCTGTTGTACCACAGCTAATATTTAAGAGTTCATATTTTGCACCTGTTGTATCACAGCTAATGTTTAAGAGCTCATTTTTTGCATTGTGTATTGTACCCCAGCTAATTTGTCAGAGCTCTTTTTTTCCATTGTGTATTGTACTCCAGGTAATGTATACGGGCTCATTTTTTGTATCTGTTGTACCACAGGTAATATTGAAGAGCTCAGTTTTTCCATCTGTTGTATAACAGCTAATGTTTAAGAGCTAATTTTTTGCATTGTGTATTGTACCGCAGGTAATGTATACAAGCTCATTTTTTGTATCTGTTGTGCCGCAGCTAATATTTAAGAGCTTAATTTTTTGGTGATGGTCACACATGCACTCAATATTAAAATATTTGGGTGCAAGACTAAAATATGCATCAATCTCATATAATGTTGACACCTCTTTTGTGGAGTTAAACAATGAGAGTAAATGCAGACAAACAAAATAAAGAAAAAAAGCTCATTATTTGCATCTGTTGTACTAGCTAATGTCTAACAGCTTGATTTTTGCATCTATTGTACCGCAGCTAATGTCTAAGAGCTAATGTTTTGCATCGATTGTACCGCAGCTAATGTATACGAGTCCATTTTTTGTATCTATTGTACCACAGCTAATGAATTTGATCTAATGTGTGACAGCTAATGTGTTAAAGCTAATGTACTACTATGGTCAAGTGTGTTCCAGCCCAGGTGTTGCAGCCAAAGTGCTTCATTTAGCTACAGTGCTTGTTGGGCTGAATCCCATCGCTTTTAAAAAGTGAGGGACAGTCCCTGAACAGGTTGAAGTTGTCAATAAAAACCATGTTGAAAGCGGTGCATGCAGACTTCAGCCAGGTGTGCAGGGAAAGGATCCAGCTAAAGCTATCTGATCACTGGTGCCGCCGTTCGCTCGCTCCGCCGCCCTTCGTTCGCTTGCTCCGCCGACAGCTGTGATCAGATAGCTTTAGCCCACTCCGAAACTCTCCTCTCCCCTCCCACTCCTGTCACATCCCAGGACAAAGTCTCACCATCCAGCCCTCCCCCCTGTTTTCATTCCAACCAAACTGTCCCAGCTCTCTCACCTATTCCACTTGCACGTATGGAAAGGCAGCCGCTTCCAAACTGCCCTACATGTCACTACATCACTGTGATGGTCAATCAGACTTTAAACAGACGGAACGCATCCAGGGGTCGGTGTCGTCAGGGAGCCAACACCTGTCACCTGCGCCCGATGCCGCTTGCTTCTCCTGGTCCACATCAAACAGAGAGCAGATTTATGGAAGCGCGGACTGAGAAATAGTTGAAATGCTGTGTATGTTTTCCTGGGCGGCGATGAGGCTGAGATGTGGTGGTTTGCAGATGTTTTTAGCGCAAACTTGTAAAAGTCTCCACCTGTTCTACATAGAAACAAGACATCCAAACTGAAGGAGACGCAAAAGCACCACACATGAAAGCTGATGACACTTTTTCATTGTACTGTCTGTTTGCTGTTGCTGTGTCTGTTAGTGACGTTCTTACATCTGTTGAGTTCATTTTGAATCTTTTTTCCGTCAGGTTTAATCACTTTCTGGGCATTCCCTGTGTCTTTGGAGTCATTTTACGTCCATTTGTGTCCATTTTGCATCTCTTTTTGGTTTCTCTTTCTCGTCATTTGCTGTTTTGTCGCACTTTATAGTGGCTGGATTCACTTCAAAACACTCCAACCATAAATTTCTATGCAAAAGGTATATTGATCCAAACGCTAGATGACATATTTTAAAGCCACTTAAACAGTAGAGCAGTTCTGAAATATTTCAACAAGACGATGGATTACCGTAGTTTCCAGACTATCGAGCGCACCTAAATATAAGCCGCAGGTGTCCATGTTGTAACATGAGATATTTACAGATTTTTTTAACTTTTATTTAATAAATGCTTTTTTCCCCCCCAAACAGTGCCTGTAACACGGCAGTGAAACGCATTGAGTCAGTTCCCGCTGCCGACTCCGTCATTGATGCCAAGCTTGCATGCAGCAGTTGTATTTCCTTCTTCAACAGGCAGATCGATTGCCTTTAACGCTCCTGTTGTCCTCATTTACGGGCACCAAAAAATATTGTTCCTTGTCTGAAAAAAATCCAAGAATTCAGCAAAAAAAAATCCGCCAAATACATGAAAATTTCCAAACCTTCAGGAAGAACGTTCCAATAATTCCTTTAAAGCTTCCCTTAAAAGTTTTATTTAAAAAAAAAAAAAAAAAATCCCCCCGAATTTGGCAAGAAAATTCTTGCAAATATTTTCAAAAAATTGGAAAAATCTTCAAAAAACATCCTAAAAATATCTAAAGTGATTACATATAAGTAATATTTTCTTTAAGAACATTCACAAAAAATGTATGTGAACATTCTTAAACATTTTGAACATTTCATTTTTTCCATCAAAAAATGTTCAAAATTTTCCCAAAAATGTTGAAAATGTGGACATCAGAAGTTTCACTGTGAAAATATAACTCTTTTCCCCCCATTTCCAAACGGGTTAATTTGACCCGCAGGACGACACGAGGGTTAAACTTAAAAGCTGCATCATATGCATTTCTTTGTGTGTTTTCCGTGATGAGGGAGTGTGCATGACGTTTGATTTAATTTGAAGTGTCATTGGTCCACTGTGACCTGTTCAGTAATTTCATTGGTCTGATGTGACGAGCAGTGGCGTGCGCAGACATTTTGGGGGATCAGGTGCTCAGGGGGGGGGGGCACTATGTGCAGCGTGTAGAACCACTGGCTGTCTTAATATAACAGTGTGAGATCTGAAAAGAAAAAAAAATCAGAAACACATTTTCTGTGATGGAATTTATTTTAATAATAACGGGTCAATAAAACTTACTGTAACAATTGGTAAATTAAAAGAGATCAACATTAGGCTACAAGGCAGAAAGCTACTTTTTCTGTTATTTGTGTAGAAAATGGACGGATGGATGGAAGTTATGTGGACTTATGTGGCAGGTGAATCCCAGCAATGTGACTCTGTAAACAGATTTAAGTCCAGACAACATGAGAACATGTACACACACACACACTCTGCCGTCTGGCCTGCTGTCCTATCCATCTGAAGTGTCCAGTCTTTGGCCAGACAAAGCAGTGTGTTGAGGTAAGGTTTTCCGTCAGGCTGCTGATGTCTAGTCTGACCATACATTATTGAGCAGGTCTTTACAAGTTATGCAATTACGGAGTCAGACAGTGTCTCTGATGGCACAACAGTCTGAGAAGAGACAGGCAGCATATGCATGTCCCTGTGCAAATCCATGTGATCGATGCATTGTGATAGAAATGAACCGGTTGGTAAATTTATTTTAGCTCTCAGATTCATCAGGTTACATTTATATCAATCACTTTCACTCTCATTGTTTATTTTGTTGCTGTTTGGCTTTATTCACTCTTCATAATTAACGTGGATACTGCTTGCTCTGGGCAATGAATCATATTAATTTGTAATTGAGATGTAAATTAACAGTTGCAGAGTGTAGGTGGCTGAGCTGCAGGGTGCAGGGCAGGATGAAGTGGATAAAGGGAAACTGAAACTATACCCAAAACAGCACAGATGCATTTTTACACACATAAATTTGACCACTAGACAGGGGCGGCTTGGTTCAATAAAAGAAATAAAGACAGCAAGAGACAAAGACAGGTGAAATAAGGGACGATTTAAATATAAATGGTAATCCTGATGTGGTTTCACTGGAGAGGTAATGAGAGACAGAGATTTGCATTCGTCTGTTGGTTCTGTTGCAGTGGAGTGAAATGCTAGCTGGTGGTTGTGGAGGAGAAACAGCTTGTTGAGATTTGATGTCTGGCAGGTTTCCTCTCCTGTCTTGAGATGGAAAACTTGGAAAATGACACTCGTGGTCTGAGTGTGAAGGTGTGTGTGTGACAGGAACTGAGCCTGACTGACGTAGAAAGTCAGGACTGGGCTCAAAACACAGCAGAATGCTTTTACTGCACTGCATCTCAGGGGCAAGTATTGCACTTTTTACTGCATTTCATTTGTCTGGCAGTTTTACTTACAGTTTTCACTTTTTCTCCTAACCACTTAAAATCATTTATCTCATCATTTGGTGATTTTGAAGTAGAATTTTTCTGCTAAACTCAAAAATTACATGTCTTCACAAGCTTAGAGCATTCTTCTAGTTCTTCAGATGCATAAACTAGGAGTAAAATGTATTTTCACAATGCTAAAAACAACAGTTTTTTCATGAAAACGTAAAAACAAAAGATACATTTCTCATAGAACAGTGACACTACACCTAAAACTGATCAAAAATGACACGAGGTTTGAGAACTGAGCCTGATGGAGTCCAACTGATGTAGAAAGTCAGGATTGGATTAAAAAACAGCAGAACCAGAGTCTGAGACCAAGTACAAGAAAAATTAAAGAAGTAAGGAGGTATTTTGAACTGCAGTGAGTCTGATGGATCTTCTCCCTTATTCCACTCTTTCCCTGCATGTAGCTGTGTTTCTGTTCTTTAACCCTCATGTTGTCCTGCGGGTCCAAATTGACCTGTTTTAAAGTTTGAAAATGTGGGGAAAAAAATATTTTCACAGTTAATCTTATGATGTCCACATTTTCACCATTTTTGGGAAATCTTTGAACATTTTTTGATGGAAAAAAAGAAATGTTAAAAATGTTTCTTAAGAACATTCACCAAAAAAATCTACCAAAATCCAGCAAATTTTGCTGGATTTAGGTTGATTTTATGTGAATGTTTTTAAGAGAATATAAGAAGTTTTACTGATATATATGTAATCATTTTAGATATTTTTGGGATTTTTTTTGGAAAAATTTTTGCTATTTTTTTTAAATATTTACAAGAATTTTCTTGCAAAATTTGGGGGATTTTTTAAAAAATATTTTTTTAACTTTTTAAACTTTTAAGGAATTATTGGAATTTTCTTCCTAAAGGTTTTGCAAATTTTCTGAAATTTTTGGAATTTTTTTGCTGAATTTTTGGATTTTTTTCAGACAAGGAAACAATATTTTTGGTGCCCATAAATGAGGACAGCAGGAGGGTTAATTGGACAAATTCTCACCTTCATCTGTCAAGAAACGTCCTCACACTTCCCAGCATTTCCCCTCCAGTCCTGCAGGGGTCAGCCTCAGATCAGATGGCTGATTAGAGAATCGTGAAGTCTGTCATGTTGCTCTTAAACTCCCATAATGTCATTTTACGTATGACCTCATCCTTGTCTACACTCCCCTTTATCTTCTTCTCCAGTCTGAGGCAGGATCTGATGAAAACGAGTCAGATCCACATGGGCCTCCAGCTCCATCAGAGCCCAGGGCTGCGTTCAGGCGGGGAGGCCTGGTGACGGGGTACGAGGCCAGGCATGAGTCAGAGGCAGCGACTGGCATTTCGTTGCTGGAAATCTCTGTCAAGAGGCCCAGTGATCTGCTCAAGGCGTCCACAATGTGTTTGACCTTTGTGTCTGACGTTATGCTGTAACACTAACACACATAATTCTCTATCCTGAGCTCTGCCTGCATTCATAAAGACTTCTTTACTCTGTATCACACAGACACCTACAAGAAAAACAACCCCAGGCCAGACTGTTTTTAAATCAGCGTTAATTTACTTATGAAACCATAGAAGAAAAACAGCAGCTGTGTGTTGTTTGTGTTTGTGTGTATGAATTTGTGTAGTGGGAGGAGCAGTGACGGAGATAAAGAAAATCAGAGATGTTTGTTGGAGGTGATGCTGATTTGTGTGTTTGTGAGTGTGTGTGAATGGGTTAGGACCAGAGGGCTGTTGTTATGTGAGCACATTAACGCCACTAAAGTGCAGAGAAGCAGCGTGGAGTGGATTAATACGCTCTGCTGATACTGCAGCTCCAACAGTCTCAAACTTCTTAGCAGAACGTGACTCAGTGATATTAATCTATTGCAGATTAGCAGCATAAGAATGTACATGGAAAGGGAAACCTCTGGTAACAGCCTTAATTTTTGTTGTTGTCAAGAATTCTATTCAAATACCCAATGATAGCACATCAGTAGTTAATTAGACTCAGTTTCTGTGGACTGCAAATGTTTGCATTTCAATCAGAATCATGTTCTTCCATTATGATGAACCTGGACGCTAGTTTATTTTCAGTCCTATATATTAAATCCTGATGCTTTACACACTCAGCAGTGCAGCAATGTGTATTATTCTACAAAAACAATCCTCCTAAAATGCAATATTTCCTCATTTTCATTCTTGAAAGCTACACTGTAAAACATAAAAGAATTCAGTCAAATCATCTAATTCTTTCTAGTTCATTTAATGTAAATAAATAAGTTGTGCTGTTTTATAATTAGTTCAAATGTTTAGTTTTTACTTTCAGAGTTCTCTAGAATCTGAATCAAAAACAGTTTAATTGCCAAGTACACATATGAGGAATTTAACTTGGTGTTTTAGCAAATAATAGTTTAACGGATTAAAAATGTGATATTAAAATATAGATTCAAAATGTGTTGTAGGTCAATAGAATATAATTTCTTTGTTGTTGTAAACTTGCAACAAAATTAGTTGTTAATTTCACAGTAAATACATACAAAAGTGCATACATAGGCGGTAGGAATTGCCATGAAACACTCAGGTCCAGGTTGAGTAGCAAGTGTAATCAAGTCATAAAAACTTAGAGAACTTGAACACACAAGTCTAGCTCTGCCTGTCTTTTAATGGCTCTTATCAGATAGAGAAATCATCACATCTTTGTCGTTTGTTCGTCTGACAGTCAGCAGAGTTTTGCAAAAACTGTCTTGAAGAATGTCATGAAACTTGGTGGAGAGATGTAGCATGGGCAAAAGGAGACTTAGAAGATATTTGTACAGATCCAGATCATTCTTTTCAAGAGTTTTGAGTCAAGGCATTGGCACTAGCAAACATCTGCGCTCTACAAATGACTTTCTAGCTCTTTAATATACCAACATCACAAGAGAAAGATTGTTCTTGCGTTATTTTTCAACATAGTCTCTTTTAACTTCAATGCATTTGGTCCACTGATGTTCAAGCAGTGCTATCCCTTTGTGGAAGAAGGTCACATCCTGATCCTCCAGATTCTCCTCAACAGCATGCATGACCTCATTATCACTCTGAAAATGGTGACCACACAAGTGGGATATCAGTTTGGGAAGCAGAGGTCAAATGGTGTGTGAGTAAGGATCATGAAGCAGCAATTCAAAGTCCCATCTGGCTGCTTCTTGCCTCCTCGAGCAACAGCAGCCAGCTCAAAGATTTCCTCTCCTTTTTCTTTCTTTCATCTAAGTTTTCTTAGACAGTGATATAAGGCTTCATAGTATACAGATACCCCCCAAAATGGGAGTTACACTGCTTGTTTCTAGATGAGGCCACGACTGTTTTAAAGTTCCCTCATATGTTCATGTGCTATGGAATTATGTTAATTATATTTAAAAAAAGTGACCACAATGAGGAAAAAAAATGTCCCAAAGAAACAAAACTGATGCAAGATGACAGAAAGGAGACAAAAAATGACAACGATGAGCAGAAAACAAAAACAAACACAAAACAAGAAAAGATGTAGAAAGGCTGACCAGATCAGGTGTCAGTCTGATGACTAAATCTGGTTTTTGTTCATTTTCTCTGCCACAAAGAGACTAAAACTGTCCCAAGAGATGCAAAACAATCAAAACTACTCACTAAATGATGAAAAGGAAACAAAATAAGGAAAACGAGACACAAAATGCCTAAATCTTGACAAGGAGGCACAGAACAAGACAAATGAGAGACAAAGTGCAAAAAAATCAAGAAAAACGAGACACAAAACAGAAAAAGAGATGCTTTGTGTACATGGCTACACACAAAAGTACTTTATCCTGCATTTGACCATTTTCAGAATCCCCCTTATAGTCATCCTGAGTCGTTCTATGACTGTAAATAAAACATAATATACGAATGCTGTGACTCTTTATGTTTAACCTTCCTCAGAGCTTACACCCACAAATCCCAGCACCCAGAACAGAAGCAGTCAACATGACGGATAGATGATCACACTCTTTTTTCAACTACATTAGAATGATGGAGCTGGTTATGTGCTGGGGGGAAAAAGAGCCACTAGACTTATAGTCTGAAAGATGAGGCAAAGATCAGAGAAGAGTTACGACCAAACTGAGCCACGAGGAGAGAAAGGAGAGGAATTATGGCTGCACTCCGAAGAGGAGCACCGGGACAGAGATCAGTCCTCTCAAGTGTTAGGAAACAGTCAATATTGAGTCCAGTGATTCCGCTGAAGAAAAACTAAAAGATGTGAAATGGTGGATGTGAAGCAAACATGACTGACACCTCAGAAGGCAGAGGTGGGCCTCCCTAAAGGTCGGGGATCAAACAGGCTGTCTGGCAGTTGACAGCTGACACTGAACACACCCTTATTAAAAAATAAAGATGTTTCACCGGCCAGCTCGGCCCACACACTCCACACATGCACACGGGCACAAAGGCAGGGAACATCCATGCACACAAGCATGACACGATCCACACGATCATACAAAAACAAGACCTCAAATGTCACATAACCTTGACTTTCTGTAAACTGGCACACACACATGCAGAGTCCCTCTGGAAGCTGACACCGTTTGGAGCCCTCAGGGAGGAAAGTTACATTAATGATTCTGATCACCAGGCTTTACCAAGGCAGTTATCTGCGAACACGATCCAGTGGGGCCATTTAGACGGCAAACCCATGACAGAGGGAGCTGACAGGCCGAAAGAAACCGACACTGATCAAATAGGCTCATTTTTCTTCAGGCTGCTCTGTACTCGGTGGAGCTTTACTTCAATGATGGCATATCAGACTGAGGACAGATAACCATGGCTGACCACAACAGCTCGGAGATGAAAAGCTGTCGGGGTCAGAGCTGGGATATTTTACAGCTTGTTATCCCCACAAACTCTTAGCAGTCAGCTGTGTGCTGCTGGACAAGGTTGGTTGTGACTGAGTAGTGAGAACTCACATGTGAATGATTGTTGAAAGGCACAAAGAAGCTGAAATACAGCAACTACATAAAATACACCCACAAAGAATAGATAAAAGTCTACAAAGTAAAACTGATTTGTGTCGCAGATTTGTGGAAATGTCCTATCTGTGTAAGCATCAAACAATCTTGTATTCGCTTATCTTCAAACATTATATTACAGTCCTGACCCCAAGAAGGAAGCCACTTTTAAAGGAAATAGTTCAGCATTTTAAAAAAAGCTCTTTTGCTCCATAGTTGCTGTACAGTAGTCTGGCCAAAAGTTTGCGAGGTCGAGGCAGGTGGTCGGCAGGCAGATTCAGCAGAATATAAAGCTTTATTAAGGTAAAAATAAAAATAAACAAAAAAACACATAAGTACTAGTTCTAAAAATAACGTTATTGCACGTCAGTGGTATTGCACAGACTTTCTGATTAACAGAAACACCGCTAAAATATTAATATTGTGGATTGTACGTAGAAAACTAACAAAATAGCCTATATTCTGGTGTATGTAGAAAAAAAAGATAATGCACAGGGTTTTTTTTTAAAGTGCAAAATATTTATAATTCCCAGAATATGCTAACTTCATATGTGCAAAAGAGGTAAAGATTGTATTTTACAGCACTTCTCCATCCAAGTGAAACTTAAAATGACAAAACAAAACCAGCAAATAATGTACAAGGAAAAATAACTTTGAATTTATGCCATAGCAACTCAAAAATGGCAAATTTTGGAGGCACAGCCATACCACTCATCAGATGGAAAATCTCTAGCCTTTATATATGGTGTTCAATTCAGGCCTTCCTCACTTCAGCACTACCATCCAACAGCATGGTGATCTACTCCATAACCTTGATGCAAACAAAACTGCAAACAACATCACTGTAAACACTACAAACACATTAGCCTTTTCTAAGTGTCTCCCTTAGAGCTAAACATTTGAAGTCACTGCTGAATGATTCCTTTTAATGCACAACAAACATTCAATAAAATGAAAAAACCCTCCACTTGGTCTGGCCCAGCAATGTCCCTCTGACATCATCATAAATTCAGGAAGTGCTGGGCCGGCTTCCCCCCAAACATTAGTCCTGCTTGGTGAGTCAGAACAAAGGAATAAAGAAAGGTAAGTATGAACAAACGAACAAACAATTGACCTGTAACTTAATACAGGATAACTGAAACTAATTAATAGCTTTAATCCCTCATATGATGGATGTAAACTAACAGAATATCAACACAAACAAGAGCAGGATATGCTGCAACTTTACACTAGCATGGTTAAACTAGACCAAAACACCCTTGTGTAGAATGAAAGTGTTGAAGAAAAATGAATTGTCACCCATTTTGTCACAGTTGCATCAGATAGACACATTTTAAACCCTTTTCCTGCAAGAGTCGCACATTTTGTCTTTAAGTACTGCTTTTATTAGAGTCAATGAACCTTCTGAATCTCATCTTCCTACTTTTTGTGAGATTTACACCAACTGGCGACCTTTAGGGCTAAACAATTTTGCCGACACGCTGCCAAAAACTGCAGTTTCTCAAACGTCCTTGAGGTTGGATCCAAAAGTGAGTCAATCTCCACAGGTGCCCATGTTAAAAGGTCCAACTTTGCAACAGAAATAAACATGTTTACAGCCTGGTACAAACAACTGTTTTGGTCTCTAAAGCTAATTTTCCCTTTCATAGCAACATTACGAGGCATGATTTTATATAAAACTCACGTTTTGTGTGTAAGGCTTAACCCTCGTGTCGTCCTGCAGGTCAAAATTAACCCGTTTTAAAGTTTGAGAATGTGGGAAGAAAAACATTTTCACAGTGAAACTTCTGATGTCCACATTTTCAACATTTTTGGGAAATCTTTTAACATGTTTTGGTGGGAAAAAAAGAAATGTTCAAAATGTTTCTTAAGAACATTCACATAAAAATCTACCTAAATCCAGCGAAATTCACTGGATTTTGGTTGATTTTTTTGTGAATGTTCTTAAAGAAAATATTAGAAATTTTACTGATATATATGGAATCACTTTAGATATTTTTAGGATTTTTTTTGAAGATTTTTACTCATTTTTTGAAAATGTTTTCAAGAATTTTCTTGCAAAATTTGGAGGATTTAAAAAAATCTACTTTTAAGGGAAACTTTGACGGAATGATTGGAATTTTCTTCCTGAAGGTTTTGCAAATTTTCTGAAATTTGGGGATTTTTTTTTGCTAAATTTTTGGATTTTTTTCAGACAAGGAAACAATATTTTTTGGTGCCCGTAAATGAGGATAACAGGAGGGTTAACGTTACACATAATAAACAGTGTGGCTGCTTTCAGTGACAGGTGAATGCAGTCCTCACACAGTCCATGATGTCCAGATGTGTGCATACACACCTCACCTTCACTCCTGCTTCACCTCTTTGCTCATTTGTAGATAAGCTAGGAGTTAGATGGAGTTAGATGGAGTGAGGTTTTGCCAGGTCACTGAGTTTCAAAATCTAACCTCAGGAAACCTATGGGTGACTGGTTTGTTTATTTTTATATACAGTCAACAATTTAGATTTAATGGAATACTTTGAAATATTAGGAAATAAACTTTGATGGTTTTTTTTTTTGGGTGCTTCTTATGAGACAAATACAGGTTTTAAATTATGCACTAAACATGTATATAACCCACTGTATGTGGCAATTTTTATTCTTTGTTGTTGTTTTTTTACACCTGACAGATGCCCATATTCACATCCCTCCTTCTCAGCTGAATTGCTGCCCGATTGTTTATTGCAGTGACTTGTGGCACACAATCAAATGAAACCATGTGACTTTACTTTTCCAACATACCAATTGCTTGTCTGTTGCTCATTGCAGTGAAAAAGTTGTGGTTAAAAAGATGAGTGCAGGTCACTTGTGTGTAAGCAGGCAGTGGCAATCCTACACCCCTGAAGCAAAGTGGATATTGAAGGACCCTTGTTTGTGGTGGAGGGAAAGTATTCGCCGTTGATGATGTCACCAGGTGTTGCATATTTCCATTAAGAACTAAGCACATATTCTTCAGTTCAGTATCCCACAATCATGGCTCTGATATCACCAGATTTCCAACAATCAGACAACTATGAAATCATTAAACGGTAAAATACATGTTAAAAAAAAACAATTTCCCCATACACAATGTATATTTTCCTTCATATGAAAGCTAATATAAAATTTTGCAAGTATTTTCATGCCAAACTGTGGAAGATCTGGATAGTCTGGACTGTTTTGAAACAAAAAAGAACAAGACACAGCAGGTTTGTCTAACCCTTATAATGACCAGGACAGGATCTTAAAAGTAAAGGTGGTAAAATTCCCCTGAAAACAGCCTCAAGGCTCAGAGAGTTAAATAAATAAACAGGATATAGCATGTTAGAGTGTGAGCTTTAGATGTGCTCACCTTTATGCTGATCTAAGCTGGCTGTAGATTGGTACCCTTCAGACATATGAGCGTATCGATCTTCTGATCTAACACTCGAAAAGAAAGCCAAGAAACAAATTCCCAATATGTTGAACTGTGCCTGCAGGAGAACAACATGACAGTGATTCATTTGTAGTAGAAGCATTCAAAGACGAATGACCTCTGTGTGACCTCCACAGAAAAAAAGCCTGAAATCCATCTTTTACACAAAAAGTTCACACTGTAAAAGAAATACTTTTTTTAAAAAAACATCTTTTAACTGTAATGTTTATGTTTTATTTTACATTTTGCTTTAATTCTACAGAATTTGCTGTTTTAGTAAATTACATTGAATAATTGGTAAAATAACAGAAAAAAGTATTAATTCAGATGTTAATTTAAAAATAAACAAACAAAAACAGACCAATGGTGTAAATAATGTCCACATAAAAAATCTGTATTTTTATAAATGGTAATTTGTTCTTTTGCAATAATTGACCGTAAAATGACAATATTTTTATTGTAAAAAATTATTATTCTATAGATATTTGCTGCTATTTGAAATACAAAATATGTTACATATTTATATTATATATTTGGCTTGTTTAGTTAAATTTTAGATAATATCTAGTAAAATCGCAGAAAAAATATTATTTTACATTTTGAAAAAAAACAGGGTAAATTGTAAATAAAGTAAAATTTTTTGTTGTGTTTAAATCAGGAACAAAACAATATTTTACAGATATTTACTGTTCTTTGAAATGAAAAATAAATATTTATATTGTATTTTTTTGCTTGCTTAGTTAAAAGTATAGAAATTTCTCATAAAACAGAAAAAAATATTTATTTACATATTAAAAATCTCCTTTTTAAAAACAAAAAGTGATTAGAGTCTTTTACAATGTTTGACCACAAAATCACATTTTTTTAAAACTCTATTTAAATATATTTAAATGTTTTTACATGAGTCTGCTGTTATTTGAAAGAAAGGGGATGTGAAAAATAGTGAAAGAATTTTTCTGTCATTTTACACATTCTTCCAGTATTCTAAAATTACAGATACAATCTAGTAAAATCACAGAACAAAAGGTATTACTTTACAGTGACTGTGAAAAAACCGCAACAGCAAAACAAACAATAAAAATTAACACAAAGTCCACATCACAAATCTGTATTCTTCTAAGCAATAATCTGTTCTTTTGCACTGTGACGCTAAAATTACACTGTATCACTGCATTTAAATCAGCTAAAATATCATTATTTTACATATATTTCCTGTTATTTTCATTCACTGTTTTCACTGCTCTTTAATGCCACAGTATTTCTGTGACTCGTGTGGACATAAACAACTGAATGTGTGGTTTTGCTGCATTCTAACAGGAATCGACTATGCCAAAATATTAATAAGTGAGCACACACGATCCAATTTGAATGCATTATGTTGTCGACAAGCCGCTGGGGGACAGAATGAGCAGAAATGAGCCACTGGGCCACACGAGATAAGGCCTGTTAAAAGTGTGCGTGCTGCTTTCAGGCAACATTATGATTGAATTGTTTTTTACACACACAAGCAGACACACGCACACACATATTTGAAGGGGTGAGGAAGGGGTGAGGGGGGTGTGATGTGTCCAGCCTTCTCTGATTTCTGCCTTTGAGCTTCTCTGGCCGGTCAGACAGTTTGTTCTCTGGACGTCTGGTGCTCTCGGGAGGGCAACACCTGGTGACGTCACCATCGCAAATAACCCACATGGCACACACACACACACACACACACACACACACACACACACACACACACACACACACACACACACACACACACACACACACACACACACACACACACACACACACACACACACGCGGGGCTGCAGTGTGAGCGCGCTGATGGAGAGGGGAGGGACGCGCACGGAGCCTCGGCGCAGCGCAGCGGAGAGCTTCAGTCCCAGCGAGCTGTCTGAGTGGAAGGACGCACTTTCCTCTGCGCTCCTGAAGGAAACAAACGCCTGGACAGTAGCACACATCACCACCCACGCACACTCAGAACACAAACACACAGTAGAGGACACCATCTGAGAAGATTTGCTGGGGAGTGAAGGATTCCGGGGATTTTTACGCAAGTCATGACATTTGTTTGGAAAGTACACGCTCTGTTGGAGACAACTAATTCACAAAGATGAGACTCCGAAGTGCGGATCGACAGCATCCAGCGGTTCTCTGGTCCTCTCAGGTGGGACAAAGTCCGGGAAGCTGCCACGCGTCTCCCCCTCCAACAGAGCCATACGGGTCTCTCCGGTCACCTTCTCAAATGATGTCTCGTGGCGACGTGCGCCAGCGTGCGTGTGAGTGACCGGCCGATAGTGTTTCTTTGAGAGAGAGGAAAGGAGGCTGGATAGAAACAGCAGCCCGGATCTCAGGCAGCGACACCCAGACACCCAGAGCAGCCGTCTCTCCTCCCTCCCAGCTCCTCAGACCCATGCAGGATGCCCGGAGAGCGCCGGGGAGTCCTGGTCCAGCTCAGCCCGAGTTCATGACGCTCTGGGCGGCCTCGTCATGCGTCTCTTGCCCGAGCCCAGCGCACAGTCCCTCCGACTCCTCTTCCTCTTTATCTTCGTGATGGGGGTGGCCCCTTCCCCGGCTCTCACAGCCGGCTGCCCGGACAGATGCGTGTGCGACGACCAGCTGGTGGTCCAGTGCGCCGGGCAGGATCTCACCCAGTTCCCCAACGACCTGCCGCTGGCCACCCGGCAGCTCATCATCTCCAACAACCGCATCGGGGACCTGCCGGCGCTGCAGCTCAACTACCTGTCCGATCTGGTCTATCTGGATTGTAGCAACAACTCTCTGACTGAGATCTCCGAGTCCACCTTCGGGAACTTGCGGAAACTCGCCTACCTGGACTTGTCATTCAACACCCTGCTGCAGATCGAGGACCGGACTTTCGGGCCACTGGCGTCTCTGGTGATGCTCCGGCTGACGGATAACCCGAGTCTGGGGGAGATCCATCCGGACGCTTTCTCGGAGAACATGGCTCTGCAGGTGCTGGATGTGAGTCGGAACAATCTGACGGCCCTGAACATCAGCAGCCTGATCGCCCTGCCGGCTCTGCGCTCTCTGGGGCTCAGCGGAAACCCCTGGAGGTGCGACTGTGACACGGAGGACCTCTGCCTCTGGGTGCAGATAGAGGGGTTCAAGTTCCAAGGTGAGGCTGAGGCTCTGAAAGATGCTCAGCACGTAGTTTTCAATCATCTCTTGCACAAAGAGGCACATTTAGGGCGATTTTAACTGGGAAAAATGTTAAAATGCACTTTTTCATTTGACTTTTTAAGGCTTCTGTTAGTGGCAGCAGAAAATGTGAAAAAAGCCTGCATCTTTTGCTTAAATGTGGCCCCTTCAAGTCCACACTGTGTCCCTATTGGGCCTCTTTCTGGTGGTCTCTTGCATGATTGGCTCCACTTTCCTGGCAAATTCTGTTTTCCTGCAAAGACCATGAGCCAAAGACGCTCCAAGGTCTAATCATTTGTTACTGTCACATCAGCTCATTTAGATAATTTGATTGTGGGCGCTTGGTCAATTTAGATCCTGATGCTGGACCGCTCATTGCTTTATTTTCTGGATATGAATGCTCACATATTCCCACGTGCACTCCCCATGTGTACACAGATGCAGAGGCAGATGCAGTCGCACAGACTTCAGAGCTAATGGTTTGACCTCAGAGTCAGAGCAATCTGAAGATTTCCTTCCACTGCAATGCAACCCCTTCAAACCGCCCTTCACGTCTCAGTAATATCTCAAGTTTACCCCCCTAACAAGTCGGTTACTGTTACCTGGAAAGCAACAGCAAACCTCAGACCCTTAAACTGAGAGGGATTGAATTAGAGTGACCCGACAAATCGCCTGAGAATGAGACCCGTGACCTTCTCAGAGAGGACAAGCTGAGATGATCTTTGCTGGTACACGTTAATTGAGCTTAGCTGTAAGCAGGTGAACTGGGTTAGGTCCTGTAACAATGTGGGTGTTGCTGATAATTGCCGCCTTTCAGCCTGTGTTGGTCCCATCGATGCTGCTGCTTTAGTCTATCTGGGTCCTGAAGGCAGAGATAATGCTGAGAGGATGATTGTGCCCTTTTGTACCTCTATTTTGTCTGCGCACACACACACACACACTCAGACACACACACACACACACACACTCAGACACACACTCATGCACCTGGGTGTGCTGGCGCTCCCGCTGCCGTATGCTTCGGCCCTTCAGTCCGGACGGTTAATGATGGTACTCAAAAAAAGCTGGACTCCTACACTGCAAAAACTCAAAATCTTACCAAGTCTATTTGTCTTATTTTTAGTCAAAATGTCTCATCCCACTCGATTTAAGATAAATTCACTTAACAAGTGACATTTCAGCAAGATCGAGGGACTTGTTTTAAGACAATGCATCTTAAATATCTTGTTGTCAATCTAGAAATTATCTTGTTTTGAGTTGTATTTTACAAGAAAACTCAAAATAAGTTTAATACATCTCAAATTAGGAGGTTACATGAAAGCAAAAATGTATTTTTGAGTGAAAAATTGCGTTTTTTTTTTTTTTTTTTTTTTAAAGAATATCTGGCTTATTTTAAGACACCTAAGCTTGACAATCCTGGTAAAATATAGCGTAAAATAAGTTGTCCCAGCTAATTTTAAGATCTCAGTATTCTAAATATCATATCTTATTTCAAGAAATCTTACCAAGCCATTTTTCACTTGTTCTATTGTCAGATTTTTTCACTTATTTCAAGGTAAAAGTTCCCTGAAAGAAGTTCTCTTTTTCTTGTTTTGAGAGGGTAATTTTTTCCAGTGTATGCTGCCGCTAAGGACAGCGAGTACGTGTGTGTGAAGTGTGTGTTTGAAAGTGACTCACTCCGTTTAAGAGTGAGTCAGTGTGAGATCTGCAGGCTGGAGGGGAGACCCTGAAGCCGAGGCCCTGTGGGAAACAAGAGTGAGATTCAGGCACCAGGAGGTGGAGAGGAAGGCCACTAGGAGACAGCAGCTCCACCTTCACTTTTACAGCTGAAGAACCCTCAAAAAACTACACACACACGCTCTCACTGCACATTCCTGCAACAAAATTAGAACAAATACTCCACTCGCAGAAGAGCTTTTGAATCCTAAGTGACACAATCCGACACCCACAGCTGAGCATCAGAAAACACTCACACCTGCACCGGTTTAAATCAGAGCTCCGAAATAACGGCGATTCATCATCACGCTGGAGTTTAGAAGCTGGGACCAGTGGAGTTTGGACATAAACAAACCAAACTAACCAGCTACACCAAGTGAACGGGGTCAAGTGTGCATTTCTGTGTCCATGAATGCCTCCCTGCTCTGACTGCAGGGCTGTGAGTCAAACGTACGGAGATTCCAGCTGTCGCTACGTCTCAGTTTGAATATGAATCAGGTGCATGCAAGTGTGTATGTTTGTGAGCGTGACACAGTAACTAATTCATTCATGTTGCTGGAGAGGGTTATAATTCGTGCATGGACTGACTGAAACATCTGGTTTGGTTTGATAGGTTTTTGTTTAGTCATTTTGCATTCCTGGTTTTGCGTCTTTTGTTGGTGTATTTGTGTGGTTTTTTGTGCTTAAGGAAGTTGCTCGTTTTGTGTTGGGTTTGCGTCAGAGAAAGGCTGACATGAGTTGACTCTGGCAGTCAATAAAGCCAAGATCCGGACTGAGGAAAGCTGTGAGATTTGCAGCTGCTTTCCAGTCGCGTCTGAGAGATAGAGTGTGATAATGTAATGCAAGAAAAGGAAATAACAGCAAAAAAAGGTCAAAAAACGTCTTTATTATTGAGTCTGAGCTGGTGGATCGAGCAGTCTAGTCATGTGGTCAATGTAAAGAGACTATATATGTTGGATGTTGCTGTCTGGACTGATTCCAAACTGGTTTCTGAAGGATTTTCAAGGTTTAAAAAAACAAAAATGAAAAAACTTCTGTCTGAAGTGACACAAATATTACAAGTAATGCAAGCTCAGGTTAGGAAGCCACTCTGTAACAGCTGCTAAGTTCCAAAAAACAGAATGGAAATGAAAGGACACAGAGAAAAATATATTAGTTGAAATTAAATTTACACTGTAAAAGGCTGCAAGTAAAGCTAAAAGACTCACAGTGACAAACTCAGAATTATCTAAGTCCACTTACTAAAGCAAAATGTTTGTGGCAGATTTGCAGCAAAGACATTTGTTTGCCAAAAAATGCTGTTCCAGTTTTGGTTGCGTTGGCCACTAGTGAGAAACTTCAGGAAATATTCTGGCAATAATAAGTTTATTGAAGAAAGTTTATTTCCACACACACGTATCACCTTTGCATTGATTTATTGAGTGATGTGTGTGGGGGAAATGTTTTTCCTTTGTATTCTGTTTTGAATAAGTTGAATATGTTGGGTTTTGATTCACCTGCACCACAAATTAGACCGAGCAAGTAGTGTGCATGTTGCTTTCTACTCAATAATGAGACACGACTGGCAAACATGTTCATCAGTGTTTGGCCACCAAAGTTTTCCAGGACTTTCAATACATTCCTGATAACAAGTTTCCCTTTAGAGGCAAACGTGTCAGTTTATATTATTCAGTAATTGTATTAAATATAGTTTGACCTTGCTACAAACTTGTGTTAATATTGCCAAAGGTTAACCACAACTGTTAGCCAGAAACTTACATTTTTAATGGCCAATTCTGTAGTTCCTCTCACCGCTATGTAGCATTTTAGCATCTTTCAGTGCATTATTTTGGTTTTACTGCCTCCAACTTTTGCTTCACTTTCACTGTTGTTTCCAGTATTGTTTCACGTAGCTGTTTGCCAAAAAAGAGAAAAAAAATCTTTAGCAAATGTACCGTACGCTGTACATGCTAAGCGCTAAACAACAGACAGACAAAGTTAGCAACAGTGATAGCTAGTAGCAAATAGAGTGATGCGTTTAGCAGCTAAACAGCGTGATGTTTGGCAGGTTGGTGGAGACCAAATTAGAGCTAAAAGAAATATACTGAAATGACTACTGGACTTGCGCTCATGAACAGACACCTGACTGAATGTGTAAACAAGCAATATCCTGTTAGCATGTTAGCGATAGCCACCTAACAAAACCATAACATGTGTGATTGTTGGTTTGTATGGGCCACGTGTCCAGCAGGCAAAAACTGAAAAATGTGTCTTTAAAGAGAAGCAGAAACAAACACAACCAAATGTATTACCTAAACTTGACTTAATTAGTTATTTAGTTCATTAGGGTGTCCATAGATGTTTATGACATCAAAATATTACACTTCAGTGGAGATATGTTAAATAGACAAACATAACCTTATATTGCAAACAAGCTTTGTTACATAATTTGTTGTTGTCAGTACTGTTTTATGCTCAGAAATGTACTTTTTTTGCACTTCATAGTTGTGTTTTTGTGAGTTCTGCTGAGTATGTCTTGGGCTTGTTTAGTTGTAATTGTAATGAGATTACATCACTGAGTACAATATATGTTCTACAAGATTTTCTAATTATTTTGCTATCTGTGTTCCCATATTGCCCACCAAAAACACACCCATTGTCAATTCCAACAACTCGGGGACTAAACCGTCTCTTGTCATAGTGGCATTTCATCTTGTTTAACAACTCGTATCACTGTAGGTTGATTTTGACGAGTGCCTCGGATAAATACACACAATGTAAGTGGCTTGTCCTGCTCGGGGCTGGCAGAGTTTGTGGTGTTATGGCTCCAGTGTTGGGGAAAGTATTTCTGGCTGCTCGTCAGTGTCCTGGACGGCTCACAGGCCCGAGGCAAAGAGCCAAGGCAAGGGGCCACACATGGGGCAAATGTTAAATATTCATAAAAAGAAAAGGAGAATCACGAGTTCAGCAGGTTCAAAGAAAAGCAAAATGAAAGGAATGACTTTTTCAAACAATCGGATTTGATTTCTCTTTAATGAAAGTGAATCTTTGATTTTTTGAGAGATGAGACATGAGGAACTGGAGTAGCCAAAAGAAAAGAGATAAGACAGGAAGGGCTAGACAAATGGATTAAAATGGATTTGGATACAGTGAGGGGAAAAGAAGAAACAGACAGGCTATCTATCAAGGAGTTACCAATCGTCTGTGCCCCAGATCTGTCACTCAAATCCATTAAAACATTTATTATGACAAGGAGGCATCGATTCAATTTAATACAGGTAGATGATACATTATTTATCGGCTGGAACCATTCCTCCGACCCATCTGGTGCACGAGAAGCATATCGAATTCAACTGGTGTACTTGTGTAGCGCCGGTCTGTATGTATTTTTATGTCTCCGTGCATTTCACGGTGTGAAGCTCGGAAACTAAGATTGATGTGATGCCTGTGTGGGTGTGTTTGTGATCACCTGAGGCACAGATAGCTCAGGTGTTTGTATGTATATATATATGTACTGTACGTGCATGTGTGTGTGTGTGTGTGTGTGTGGCCAACCAACATGCAAGCCAAGAGAATAAAATTGGAAAAGGGAGAAAGCAGAGAGTGTGAAGATGACAGAGCAAAAACTAAAAGAAATAGAAGGACGTCAACGAATAGGGGAGTGATAAAAGCTGAAGGGGAGACACGGAGGGAGAATAAATGCAAAGAGTGGGAATGAAAAGTGGTAGGTGATAAAGAGAGCGAGACTGATAAGAAGAACCGATAGAGGAAAGAGAGAGGGAGAGCTGTTGCTATCTGACCTTCACTCTCTCTCTCTTCACTCATCCTCTGCCAGAAGAAGAAGGGATCATATGGAGAAATGATGGAAAGGAGGATGGTGGTAATCTGACTAATGCCGTATTTGAGAGGAGAGGAGTGTGAAGGCGTGAGTTATTCAGCCCTAGTGGATGTGATGGAGGAAAGGTCAGCTATTCTTAGTCTTCGCCAACCCCGGTATGATGCGTTTAGCTGGATAAACGGCGAGATATTGGAGCTTCGCTGGGAGAGGAGGAGCCCCAGAACGCCTTAAATATCAGATTCTTCTGGGAAGTTTGGAGCGCAAAACATGTCTGGTGACGTAATTTAGTTGAAATGTTATTAATTGTATAACCGTCATTGAGTAAGTATCTCTGAAATGAAAAATGAACAATAGGAAAATACAACTCTTTTCTATTAAACCTCTGAATTCAAAGGCGTTTTTTGCTCCTTTTACATTTTAACTCACTGTGGGCTCATTTTTCACTGCAATCTAAAGTCTTGCACCTCCGTGGAAACAACACAACCATAGTTAGAAGTGGCGAGAACTAATATATGTCTTCTGTGCAGTATGACAGTTATAATTCCATTCATCTTTAAATAGGAAAAAAAGTTTTTCTTTTTCCCTTTATTTACTTTACAAATATTGAAAAACAAAAACTGGAATCAACATGTACAACATTTTTCCAAGTTCCCACAGGTTTTACTATCACCACAAAACATCTACCTACTACCTACCTACCTACCTACTATAATTTTTTTTTTCACTCTACATTTATAATTTGTTTCTATACTTGTCTCTTCTGGGTGAACACAGCCTGCAGTTCAACCCACTTCAACTGAGTCCCTGAATTTTTGTCATAGTCTTAGCTGAGTTGTTAATGACTTTGTTGTTGCACCCAGGAGCTCAGAATCTTTATTAGTTTTTATACTGTATCTGGTTGAAGCAAATTATTTATTCTGGCAAATTTATAAATTAAACATGTACAATGAAATGTCACAATTACAAGTTTCAATTTGGTTATTTTTTTTGGACACTAGTAGCTCGAGCACCATTGGAAAACAGAAAATCCAACAATTCTTTTTGATTTTACAATTCTGGCTCTGAGAAATGATGACATTTTAGTATTTTAGAAACATCCCTGTAAAAGTAAAGGCTTTGAGATTTAGAAAGTTAAAGTCACTGAGGTTTATCAAAAGGGAAGTCAAATACCAAACACTTGAAACAGCTGACACATGCATAAATAGATAAAAATATATATTAAGCAGCTACAAAATTAAAAGCACCTGCTTTGTATTGTGTAGGTCACCTTTATAGCGTTAAAACAGCTCTGACCTGTTGGAGTATGAATATGTAACATGTTTGTGTGTCCTGTGTATGTTACACTAAGAGTTTAGCAGCAGATCTTTTGGGTTCTCTGGATTGGGCTTGTTCTGGTGCATCCCACAGATGCTCTGTTGGCTTGAGATGTGGGGAGTTTGTAGGCCGAGTGGAGGCTCTTGGTTGTGTTTCTCAAGTCTTTCCTGAGCAGTTTTTGTGCATTGTCCTGCTGGGGCAGGCTGCTGCATGCTGTTGGCACTGGAGGTGTGATTGGTCTATAGTCAGTGCTTAGGACTGTTGTACCTGGGTCAGTGTATAATTGCGGGACTTTTTGCATCATAGTTGACATTTTTGCTGTTTTCAGGCCTAAAATGAACACGACCGTCTATAACCAAACACCACATGGCATTTTTAGCGAAAGATTCTTCTACATATTATATATACAATTGAGTAAAATTGAAAGTTATTTATAAAGATATTGTAGTAAACCTGTTGACATGCCATAATTCCACACTTGACTCACACACTACTTTATATTAAATAACTAAGAAATAGAAAAGAATCATGTGGTGCAGGTCATGTAATTTGGAATTAACGCGATTAGAAGGTGGTTGTTATTAAATTTGGACGGTTATTTAGTTGACATTTTAGTGATATCCAGTCATTTTTTATTAATAAGTGGTTGTTTCTGTAATAATTAATTCTGGAATTTGTGAAGACATGATCATAATGAACATAAAAAGTTTTTTTTTACTTTTAAGAAAAATGTATGCAGCTTTTATCCCATGATCTTCAAAAGTCCCTCAATTATATATTGACCCACATGTTAAAATCACATCCACATGAATGCCAGGACTCAGGGGTTCCCAGTAGCATCACACTGTCATGACATAATTAATGTTATTCACACTACCTGTCAGAGATTTTAATCTTGTGGCTGATTGGTGCAAATTAAAAATGACTTTCTGAAAAGCAAATCATATTCCACTCAATCATATTCCACCTTGTTGGTTCCTTAAATGTAGATATTTAGATAAAAAAATCACACATGACTTAACAGAATGAAGAAAAGAACACGTATAAACACACTTTTTGTTGTTCTAACCTTTAATTTCTGCAGTATTTTAAGTAATGCATCACAGAATCAGGGCTTATTTAACATCAGTGCCTACTACAATCTTATGACCTTTATCAAGTTACCGGTTCCACGTGGAGGTCAGAGGTCAAGGTCACCAGCAGGGCATCAGCACAGGAGCAGGTAGATAATTCATGGTAGCTAGCGTGGTAGCTAGTTAGAGGGCTTCACTCAAGGTTAAATGTCTGACTGGTGGTCACCTTGCATGTTTGTATATACACGAAAACAACATCAAGCATTAGCCGCTGCAGTCGCCTACATTGCGGGTCTTAGGGGATGTTTGTGTCGACAGCTTCCAGCCTCCCCCTCTATAAGAGACCACAGCCACACTGATTACCATATGCATTGGCATAATTAATCTGCTTATAAATAGCTCTGTTCACAGTTCACAGGACGGGCTCTCGGCCCTGCAGGTTAATACCTCACAGCTCCCATCATGTATGTATATAATGTGAACGTTCTGCACACATACAGTGTCAAATACACGACCTGCATTTTAATCCTTTAAACTGCAGACGTCACCTCATGCATTTGCATTCAACATGTATGACGGAAAAACCTGAAATAACAGTTCTGCTGCTCATTGCTCTTTTGTACATCTGAGCATCAGAGAGGAGGGAAACTGAGGGAAGCTCACAAAAGAGTCAACAGTGTTTTTCAGTAGCATCTTGGCCCTACGTTAGCTCCTCCTCCAGGGAGGTGAGGAGCCCTCTGCCAGTGTGTCAGAGCTCAGCCTGGAAACCATCCAGCCGAACAATCTATGCATCCAGCTGATGATTTGACATGGAGACTGTATCACTGAATTGCAGCAGCACAGTTCTGATTACAGATGTATGCGCACACATAAACATTACCATTCACGCTCACTGGGGCGCTTGATTGTGCGCTCTCTTCTGAATAAAATCCCCGTTCAGGATTCCTGGAAAGCTCTGCTGTGTTTAGAGGAGCACTTGCTTGTATCTGCCTGCATCTGTAAATAAGTAAGGTGCTACATGTTTATTCCTCTGATTGCTGCTGTTTATTTCCTCCGGTACTATTTTTATCTTTACAGCCTCTGGCCCGGAGTGTGTCACTGAGCTGCTGGACTTTGTGTCCGGTCAGCGGCATGCTTCACGACAAAGTCTGCATCGTGGCACACTGACACCACTGACTGTAACCCTGGTAATATTCTCATAGCACGCTGACATCATGCCGTGCACAGACAGATGACTGCCACACTCTGTCCTGCTGCTGGTTTCGTGACGTCTCACCACCTTCAATATCACAGAATCTAACTGCAGGCTGAAATATAACGTTTGTCACAAAGATAAACGTTGCCTAATTCAGATGAGACTATCTCATTACAAGAGGGCAGAGGGTTTGCTGTCCCGTATCCATCTAATGCTGCAGGACTTCTCAGCTCGTGCTTGTTTGAGGTGCAGAAATATGGAAACTGCAGTGCAGTAAACGCATGCAAAACCAGTGAATTCTTTGAGGCTGCAGCAACTGTCCTGAAACTGCTGGAATTAGACTGCACATTCAAGCTACTGTGCAGGAACAAAGAGGACACACACATCTCTTTATCTGCTTCTCCCACATTCCTTTTACTCTCTCTGAGTTTCCCTCACACACACACACACACACACACACCCACACACACACACACACACACACAGATGCACACTGCATAACCTGAAAACGTCCTGCAACTTCTGAGTGCTGCACGTACAGACACTTAGAGAAACTTTATGACTGATAAAGAGGCAAAATGAACAGGGTAAGTGCTGAGACAAGGATCAATTTGAGCTTAAGTTGGCCTTTATGTTCCCAAATTTGGACTTTAAAAAGCATTTTAGTGCTATTTTCTTCAAAATGGTATGTTTTAGAATCAATCTGTAAATCACAGAAGATGTCTCTTTATTGTATTAAAGCTGGAGTCTGCATTATTTCTTTGCCATCAGTGGGCTAAAATTCTGTAATAAGCCTTTAGCATATTGTAATTCAAGTGGTCTTCTGGCACAGAGAGATACACAGAGTTGGTTTTAAACTCCATGTAAAGTCACAAATTGACTTTTAGATCTTTTATTTTCTGCCAACTGCAGCTTTAGAGCAATAAAACTGGATGCAGTCAAAAAGGCAGTCTTGGATTTAGTCAAGGTTATGAACTGCAGGATTTTTTTTTATCCCTTAAATACTGGCCTTGAAAACTAGAGTATTATGATTTCAATTCCATTCAATAAAAGTGTCAGGGCATGTATTATTGCAGACAAGATTCGGTGAAAGGAACAGGGACTGTGAAAAACAGGGACATCTGAAAATGTCAAGGGCATTGTGCCAGACTGATGTCTGACTGGCTTCCCAGGATGAGTGATGGGATGAGCGAGAAAACACTGAGTGACAAAGAAACAGACGGTGAAGGGAGACTGAGTGAATCATCCCGACTGCCACCTTTCTTTCCTATGTTCTCCAATAATACTTGCATTATTTTCTCTATTTTTGATTATGGGAAGCTGCAATGAATGGTTCGTTAAACACAGCAACAAATGTTCAGGAGAAATATAACTGGAATAGGAAATTTATACTTTTTTCCTTCCCTAGGTTTGGTAGACTGAGATACAACACTAACCCAGTCTAAATCTGAGTGCTTATTGTCTGAAAAATGCTCGGACTTTGTTATTTAAACACATAGTACAGCTGCATGGTTCACATTTCACTTAAATTTTGTGCAGCCTGAAACAAAGCAAACCAGTTTAAATACAGAAATCTATGAATAGGTGTGCATTAAAGCCAGATCTTGTACATTTTGAGGGACAAGACGGCAATATAACCGTTTTAAATGCGATAAAACACACCTATTCTCATTTAAAGCATTCAGAGGTTTACCTGCTACATCCTTACTAGGTCTGATGAGCATTAGTTTATAGCTATATCCTAATTTTTGCAAACTGTTGGTAAATGAAGTGGTATATTACACAACACTAAGTCTATTAAAGACTGTAGACGATACTCCACTTGTATGCTTTTCATGTTTTGTATTCTTAGCTTTCCAATTATTTCCCGTTTTTCAGATCTGACGCTATATTTAGCGAGATCTGTGGCAGTCAGTTTTTATGCTATATCAAATAACTTTTAGATATGACAGGAATTTACAATAATATGACAAAAATCTAAATTTGGTTCCAAAAACAGTGATAAATTATTTGGAAATTGAAGATTCTTTGCTTGGGTAGAAAATTGTTATTTGATGTTATTAGTTTTTTTTTTTTTTTGGTTTGTAAAATCTTCAGCAACAACTGCTTTTCTGAAAGTTGGAAGAAACTTCCAGGATTTTGTGAATGTTTAGCACAAATTTCAACCTCACGCAGTAAAAAAATAAGTAACTCATTAGGCTGAGAAGGAAGAGAAAGGAGAGAAATTTTGCTCTGATGACTAAACATAAAAATTTATAACTGAAAAAAAGTATTTGGAGCAACAGTTCAGTACTTTGCAAGGTCCTGTTAACTTTAAGTCTTGCTCCGGGCATCGATTAACCTCTATAAACTCATCTTTGTTCGTCAACATTACATATTTATACATTCTGCCATGAAAATAATGCCCTACTATCATAAAAGGCTTAGATGTAACTTTTAAATCAGTGTTGCCTTTAGATGGTGCTGATCTATGAACTCTCTGCAACATGTTAACGCAGTAAAGGACTTGAATTTTACTGAAGGAACCCTTAATAGAAGTTTTCACATGATTTCTTTCAAGAAAATCCACAAGATGAACCGTGTGGGTTTTGGTGAAATCTCCCAAACGTTAATTAGTGTTGCACTGGGAAGGTACAGTCGATATCACAGATTCCTTCTATTGGCTTCCTATAGTGTTCTGTAAAAGTGCAAATACAGCTTTTTTTTCTTTATTGAACCTAGATTTAAATTAAGAGCAGCACTTTAAATTCATTTCAGACATCAATGGTATGAGGGCAAAATGATCATTGAGAAAAGAATCGGGCTCAAGATGTGGCTTTAGTGGCCTTACTACTGTCTACCTTACTAAGCCATCAGCCTGGGACACCCAAAGATCAGAGGAAAGAAACAAGCTTTGGAAATGACAAGGTTTTTCATTTTTGCCTGAGATAAAAACACTTTAGTCAGGGCCTAAATGCAGGGCACAAGAGGCAGGTTGCAAAAACGAAAATGACCTTCAGTCTGTTACAGAATCCAGAGTGCAAAGTAAAGGTACCAGGCATAAGCTGTGAATGCTGGAGGAACAACCGCGCAAAGAACGGAGGCGAATGACGCAGGACAAGAATGCAGACGAACTCAAAGTGAAAGATGGTGGACTATATATACACACACAAAGGACCAATTAACTAATGGAACACATGTGTCACAGAAAACTGGCAGCAAAAACACAAAGGCAGCAAGTCAAACAAACACCGTAGCGACACCTGCCAAATCCTGGTGGGCCTGTTGTTTTAGGGATCTTGACTTTCATCGCACTTTTCTATCGAGGAGAGACCAGCCAGGAACTGTGAACTGCTACAAGATGCATCGACACTGTGACCAGAAGACGGAGGACAAATGAGACCCGGATGTGTCTGTGCAGCCGCTGATTGCACCTCACTGTTCCAGTATCCGGTTACAAATGTTGCATTGAGAGAAATAATACGCAGCGGCCTGAATGCACGCACACATAGGCAGGGAAAAAATCTTCACACCTGGCTGGAGGCGAACCTGGCAGGGTAATGAGGCCTGAGTGGATCGGCTAGCCGGCCCAGACCGTCACAGATGGTGACGGAGAGTGACGGAGGGACAGAACTGATACAGAGAGGGGAAGGAAAACAGAAAAAGAAGAGGAGAGGAGCAAAAGGAAGTTCACTTCAGTTCACATTCTCCAACATATAAAGGCCTTAGAGCAACATAGGTCATTGAAGGGCACATAAAAGATGCTAAAAGACATAAAATGAGCAGTAAAACATAAAACAACAACATTTTGACAATAAAACCAGCAAGAGTGCTCACTTCCTATTACATTTTCCTCGATAAATTGCCAAAAAATGACACCACACCTCAGATTTTCCTTTGCAGTATCCATAAAATGGTGTTGCTTCATTGCAACATTACTGGAGATTAATCCCTGAAGTGCTAATAAAGCCTGCTAACACACATCTAAGTTCTTTAAATGTGTTAAGAGAGACCTGTCTTTGGTTTCTGCAACCCCTCTCCAGTACTTTATGATAGCTGACTTGCACAAAGGAGAAACAAAAAAGCGTTTCCACATTAAAGCAATGGAAAGTGCTTCATTTTCTTTTTCACTGAAGCTCCTAGGATTCATATTTTACACTTCCAGCAGTCTTTATCATCCACGAGTCCCGTTTTGGCCTGTTACACGGTGTAATAATGTCTGTGTATAAATTTGCAGTGTATAATTTTGCCCTTTGCACCTCTCGCTGACCATGCAGCATTAACAGAGACATTTTTCCATTCTGTATGTCCTCTCCTTGGTGTTAATTAAGATCTCTTGTGCAGATTTTTCTTAAACCGCAGAGTGTTTGTCACAGTCTTAGAAGAGACTGATCATATCTCAGTGCAAACAGCCTTAGATAGAGTCATATATTCCTACCCTGAGCTGAGACGAGGAGAGGGGGAGATGAGAAATGACAGTTTGGGGAAGCCTCTGCAGTTAAAATTGGGCTAAGAGTGTCTCAGAGTGTGTTTTTATACATCTCCTGGTTCATCCTCGGTTTGATCTGCTGCTACTGAACAACTATTCATTAATCTTTGCACATCAGTGACCACTAATTCACATGCATAATGTTAAATGCTAAGTCTGCCCAGACAAGAAAAACTGTCAAATTAACACACATCACAGCTATCGTGTTACAGAAGAGAATTCATCACTACAACAGGCCCAGCAGTCACAAAGGCATCAGCACAACTTTTCCTCTGCAGACTGACACAGAGCCCCCTGGTGAGGTGGTCATTTAGTCTGTATTGATCACTTTATCTTACACTTAAGTGCACCTCACAGCTATTTTGATGCTCAATTAATTGTATTAAACACATTTAATAATAGCAGACACACTTGGAACTCATTTTTAAATGTGTTATCCACACATTTACATTGAATTTTAACTATAATTCTTATATATTATACACCGTGGTGCAAGGCATTAAAACCACCTGCCTAATATTGTGTAGGCCTCCCTTGTGCTGCTGAAACACCTCTGATCTATCAAGGCCTGGACTCTACAGACCTCTGAAGGTGTCCTGTGGTATCAGGCACCAAAGCGTTGGCAGCAAGTCCTTAAAGTCCATGAGGTTGCATGGTGGGACCTCAATCAGATTAAGACTTTGGAAGACAAGACAACATCTTGAACTTTTTGTCATGTCCCTCAAATTATTCCTGAACATTTCTTGCGGTGTAGTATGGCACAATATCCTTAATTGAATGAGACCACTGCTGCCTTCAGGGAGAACCAGTGCCATGTCAAAGTAGCATCGCCAGGACCCACGGTTCCACTACAGAACGTTGTCCAAAGCATCATTGGTCGCTTTCTTTTCATCCTGCTGCCATCTGGGTCCACCAGGTCTCAAGCACCCCTATTGTTACACTGTACAATACACTTTTATTAGTCGTTTTTATTGTAAAAACCAGCACAGTTTAGCACCTTATTTCTTCTACCAGCACGTTGCTTTGCATTAGTTTCATTTTTCTTAATTGTAACATGTGTGATCTACTGGATACCTTGAACTTAACCAAGGGAATGAATATAGCATCCATCCATCCATCCATCCATCCATCCATCCATCCATCCATCCATGATACTTTTCCATCATAACCAGCATTATTGCTTTCAGCAGTGACTGCTGCAGTAGCTCTTCTGTGGTATCGAACCACACGGGTCAACCTTCACTCCCCAAGAACATCACTCATCCTTGGGCGTTCATGACCCTGTTTGCCGGTTGTCTTTCCTTGGATCACTTTGGATGCTACTAACCACTGCAATACCTCACAAGACCTACCATTTTGCAGATGCATTGACCCAGTTGTTTGGTCCTTGTCAAAGCCGCTCAGATCTTTTTGCTTGACAGTTCTTCCTGCTTCCAACAAATCAACTTCAAGAACTGGCTGCCTAACTGACAGGCGCCACTATAACGAGATAACCAATGCCATTCACTTCACTGGTTTTAATGTTGTGGCTGATCGATCAAAGTGTATTAACAGTTATCCAAAGTGGATTAAAATACACTTAAAATTGAAAAAAAGTACTTTTCTACAAGCACAGCAAAAAAAAAAACAACTTTATATATACTTTAAGTGTGTCTTAATGGCGTCTCAAAATAGTCCAGTCAAGTACACGTAGTTGTATTTAAGTGTATCTCCCATAGCACTGATGATGTTCAATTAGCATATTAAATACATTGTTTGTACTGCAAAATTTACACTTTTAGAACAGTAATCATGAATGCATGAAAGTATAGTGAGTGTGTCCAAATCAAGTTTACTGAAGTGTCTGTTTTTAACCTGCACAAAAGCCACATCAAACCACCGCCAATGCATTTTGAAAAACCTTTTACAAAATGCAGAGTTTGCTGAATGGTTATTTTCAACCCTTAAGTCTGACTAATCTAATCAGCAGACTAATCTGACTTGTGGTTATCTCGGGGTTAAATCTGATATGAGCACAAAAAACACTTAAGGATTTGCAAAGGATTTAAGTTCATCTGTGTGTGTGGAAGCCAATCATTTCCCTGCAGATCTGTTCTATCTCAGCCGCTGCTCCTGCAAAAGCCCTGGCAAGTAGTCTGAGAAGTATAGATCATATCTGACCGCTTCCTCCATCCTTCCCCCATTGCTCATTTCCATGTTCAGACCTTTAGCTTTATGGGTAGATGACTGCAGTTTAATTAACATTGTTAGCAGTAATAATCCATCAGAGGCCAGGACTGCGGCCAGATTCCTCTCTCATCTTCACGTTATGCAGTGCTTTTCTTGAAGTGTGCAAATGTCTCCAAATTGCTCCCCCTTGTCTGTGCATTTGTTTGTCTTTTTCCCTCCGTTTGTCTCTGCTTTGTGCTGTTATCTGTCTCCCTACTTTCTCTCGTCTCGGTTCGCCTGTCTATCTCTTTTTCAGCTCTCTCATCTCTCTCATTGTTCCCTGCCTGGAAAGGAAAAAAAAAAACTTCTGCCCTTTCTGGAGAGTACAAATGCAATTAAGCATGCAAGGAGGGTGAGAGGGAAGGAGCATGGGAATTAGCAGCGCTGCTAAAAGTCAGATGAACTGATAGAAAACAGTGCTGTACCCTGCTTCCTCCTTGTTTCTGATCACACCATCAGACGCATACAGAGCATCTCTTCCTCTTTGCATTCACGCTAATTGATATACATGAGTGTACTGTATATGCTAATGCTGCAAAGTCACTGTAGCAGAGTGCAGGAAGGTGTGAAGAGCAAAAGAATCCAACCCTGACCTTTGACCTCTCCGATGTAGGCCATCAAACCCCGTAAATAAACTTGTTTCTGCCTTTCTGTGCGGTCGGCGCTCGCCCGGGCTGATTATCATATTCCTCATTACGAGCAGCAGATGTTTTGTCAGGGAAAACACTCATCTCCTTATCTCTCAGGCTGCTGCGCGGTGATTTGTTAGTGGATATTGATGTGCGGCGAGGAGGGCGGGAGGGCTGATGCGTCGTAGGATCGCGGTCGAGTCTCGTCACCTTTCTGCACATGTATGTGTGTGTGTGGCATAATAATGTTTCCATGTCCTAGACACCGAAGACCCACATTACTCAGAGGAAATCTATAGTGTCTCTGGGGATCCTTTATCGCAAAAGGTTATCACTGCATTGTTAAGAGCTATGTGTGTGTGTGTGTGTGTGTGTGTGTGTGTGTGTGTGTGTGTGTGTGTGTGTGTGTGTGTGTGTGTGTGTGTGTGTGTGTGTGTGTGTGTGTGTGTGTTTTTGTTGGGTGCACACGTTTACCTCCGGAGTAATTACATTTTCCCCCTTTTTCTCTCCCAGTGCTCTGCCCTTCATCCTCAGCCATATATACTGATAGTTCTCTCTCTTTATATCCCTCCTCATTAATCTCCTCTCTCATTACTCTCCAGATGAAGGCCAGACGGTTTGCCACAATCCCCCGGAGCTGGCGGGCCAGCGGCTGGCGGAGGTGGGCATGCAGCTGCGGGCGGACTGCCACCAGGGCCTGGGCTACTGGGACTACCTCTTCTTCATTGCCATCGGCTTCGTCATCTTCTCGGCCGGCACGGTGTCGGCCTGGGTAATGGGCGTGCTCATGGTGCTGTACGAGCGCTACAGCAAGCGGAAGAGCGAGGAGCTGGACAGCGATGACGAGGACGATAGGGGAGGGATGGGAGGTGGAGGTGGAGGTGGAGGCGGAGGGAACCAGGGTAACGGAGATCTAAGCAAGCCTGGCATGCAGGTGTGACGGACTGATGTGGAAGGATGGATATCACTAAAGACAAGGGAAGGAAGGAAGGAAGGAAGGAAGGAAGGAGCAGAAGCGATGAGGAGGAGACCAAAGGCTCCGCTACGAACAAAGATCTGCCTGTCTCTCTTTGTTACAGATTGAGATATTTGCAATGTGCTCCGTAACATATTGGAAAGCGAGTGTGTGTGAGTGTGAGAGTGTGTGTGAAGAGAGACAGACAGAGACAGCAATAAGGATGCTTTCACTTCAGGAGAACAGAATGACCTCTGAGATTATTGCGAGCAATAACACCCCCCCACACAACCACACACACACTCACACACAACCACACACACACACACACACATGTTCAGCTTAACCACTCGAGAGTCTACGGAGCTGCTGGTTTCTCTGAGTGGGTGGACATACCTGCATACTGTGTGAAGTGCTCTTGAGTAACACCCTGTAAATGATGATCATGACGAGAAACAAACACACACACAGCTCATCCATACAAAGCACATCAGAAGGTGTTAAGGGGGTCACAAAGAGAGTGATGCCTTATCTCTGCTGCAGTTAAAAGGTGAAACTAGTGTTAAAATGTGAGTTTCCTGAATGCCTTAAGGCACCTGAAGCAGTCATTAGTCACTGTTGTCTCCTATCGACAGAGTTTGTCTAGAGAAAGCAAAAACACGAGCAGATAGGACACATTAAAGTGAATGTACAAACCTAGAATGAAGTAGAATTCACAGGAAGTTAACGAATATAACCAGTTCTGGGACTTGGCAGTCAAAGTGAACTGGACTTTTTAAATTAAAAGGCACCCTGTGGAGTTTTCCAACAAGTGATGCAGGTTTTCAATTATTTGAGAAAAACAGCACGTTTTAAGTGTTTATGCCTCGAGGATGTGAGCAAATGACTTTAATATCATAAACTCTGAATGTAATCATAACTGTTCTTTGCTGACAACAAAACTCCGCAGGGTTCCTTTACAAAGCCACCAACACAATCCTGTTTTTGTCGACCTTTGCTGTGTTTGACCTTCATACATGATGCAGTGTAAATCTACACATAACGACACCCATCAGTAGATTTGTGTTCCACACAGCGGCGCTAATTTGTGGCGGAGTTTGGAAGGCGGACATTAGGAGTCATGCTGGGTTCTCATCAGTAATCAAGGAGACCGATAACAGAGATTTGGAACCGATATACGTTTGCAGATCCTAGGATCAGAACTTAGAATGACAAAAACTCCAACACAAAACTGTTTATGTTCATCTAAGATTTCTATAGGTTTTTTTTTTTTTTTTTTAAAAAGGCTTTTTGCCATTAAACTCTGGTGTTGATTGGCAGCTACCTGAGATGTGTAACTAATCAGATTGCACACATCGGCTACAGACAGAGAGAGGAATCTGCATCAGAGCCTAGCTAGCACTTTTTCTAATTAATTTTATTTACTGGGGATCAAGTTTAAAAGAATACCGATAATGGGAAGTAGATCAGTCTCCTAACTGATTCACCTACACAGAAAAATAAGGCCAAAAAGAACTACTGATACCTGCTGAGTTACTCTTAAAGGTCAATCCAGTGCAGAGACGGGCAGAAGTCGACTCATAGTGACACTAAGCGACTCCATCATGTCTCCTGTTTACTGTCTCCATGTTTCGGTGTCTGTATGGTTTGTGGTTGCAGTAGTTGCTCACTGTGATCTCCAACCTGCTGTAGCTGTAGAAGTGGGGCAGGTTCATGGAGACGGCGTCAGGCTGACAGAATATCTCTAATGATGACCCGACATTATGCGACTGGACGCTTCACTCAGCTCATGTTACAGGCGCCAGTCTATAACCCGACTGTCAGCGAGGCCCCTGGAGTAGTCGTAGTAGTAGCAGTGTTCATGTATGCGTGACTGTGTGTGTTTAAGTGGGGCAGAGCGATCGCAGAGCATCTCTGTGAGCTGCATGGATGAGTGATTCATGAGCGCAGACCGATCCAAAGCCATCCTCCTCCATCCTGCTCCGCTTCCGGCCCGTCCGTCCGTCACAGGGCGGAGATGATGAACGGCTGGGTGGAGGCGGGGCGGAGAACGAGCCGGGGGGGTCACCATCAGAAGCAGGAATTCATCCTGATTGATAGACTCGGCAGCTTTATTGAGACCGATTGAAAGCCGGGCTTTTATTCATGTTCCGTGCTGAGTGGATCCAAATGCCCTGGATGAATGGGCACGGTTCAATGATGACTCTCCTAAGGGCTTGGCAGCGCGTGTCACTGTGTGTGCGCTTGTGTGTGCGTGTGTGTGTTTATGGTGTTTGTGGCTCTGATCACGACAGTTTATCTTAAAGGTTAATGCACGAGTGACAGCAGCTTTTTGTTTTTACTATGGAAGGTTAAATTGTAATCAAAATCAGTAACATGGGAGCTCCTTCTCAGACACTTCCTTCCTTCGCTCAAAAGCAGGAATCAGCTCATGCACACACACACACACACACACACACACACACACACACACACACACACACGCAATAAATCTCAAGGGCACAGCTAAAGTCAGAGCCGCAGGCCTGGGAACATTAACACTCCTGTTTTGGTCTCTCTTGCCATGCATGACTACATCCTCTTATCCTCCCCTCCATCCTCAATCCGACACTGTCATCAGCCTTCACACAATGCCAGCACACGCTCAGACACACACACCTGCACCTATAATTCATCTGATAAATCTTCAGCCTGTCATTATCAGATCATTTATTCAAAGGGAAGCTTAGGAGGCTTTAGCGGACCTGCAGATTGGCCGCGTCTGTGCTTCTTGTGTTACATCACATTCGCAGAAAGACGTTTGTCCTATGAGAGGCGGCATACCTGCACATGTCCTTAAATGCAACGCTTCCTGTTTGGAAGCTGTTTGGCTGGAGTGAATGTCAGTTTTGTGCTGCTGATAAATATAGAGCTGTTTAGCAAACAGAAAATGTGAGTCCTTTATCAGCAGCAGGTCAGAGGACAGGAGAGTCAGTCAGTGTGCCAAAAAGATGAGAGGAGTGAGTTGGTGAGGCGACATGCTGGTGTTAACAGGACGGAGTAAAAATACCGCTGGTCTAAGAAGAAGAGGGCTTTTGTGTTTGTGCACATGTGTAGGCTCAGTCAAAGGGTGTAATCAGCAGCGGGGAGGTGGAGGTTTGCTGGTGAAAAAAGGGACTTTTTGCAGAGGATCTGATGTGATTTTTTTGTGAGTCTTGCTGCTATTGGATTTGGAGGAAAGTGTAAGGTTTCAGCGGCTGCGGAGTTCCAAAAAATCGACATGAAAATCATTGCCGAGGGCGACGTTCTGGATGCAGCCGATCCAAGCAAGTGATGAATGAGAGGGAGGGGCTGCTTTGTAACTTCTGCCCTCCTCTCGTCATCACAACACTCACTGTGTGTGTGTGTGTGTGTGTGTGTGTGTGTGTGTGTGTGTGTGTGTGTGTGTGTGAGTCTGGAACAGTCACACTTTACTGCACAGAGGAAGAAAACATCATTAGCCTGCTGATCAGAAATCAAAGGTTGTGCGGTGGCTCACTGTTAAAGCTGCAGGACCAGTTCTTCAGTCGCTGTTTGTGTGTGTGTTCGTTTCTAATATAAGATTCCTGATGCGCCTACTGATAGACATTATTTTATGTCTTTTCTTTTAGATTTCCCTTTAGATTTAGTACATCATGAATCATGAGCAATAAAGAACTTAAGGATGAAGGACAGATAAAAAAGTAGTTTTCTAAGATTTCTTTATTTTTTAATACTGAAAGAAATCACCTGAATTCTTGTGCTGTAATTAAACAGGAATTCTTACATGAATAAAAAAGTACTCAGTAAAATATTGTAAGAATTTTGATATCACAAATGCGGGCACTCTTTTGATTGTCTCAAAACACTTTTCTGTTATACATGCATTTGTGCTGGATGTTAGCAGCTGCTTTCAGATTTTCATATAGACTATGCCCCTTTTTTGATGCTGTTTATCGCTGATTATATTTACAGACCAATCACTCACAGCATTTAAACCACCTGCCTAATATTGTGCAGCTCTTCCGCATGCCACCAAAAACAGCTCTGACCTCCAGGGGTGTCATGTGGGAAGTGTCAATGGATCCTGGAGGTTTGTGGAAGGGCTCCTCCATGACTCGTGCTTGTTCGATGCCTCCTTGCATGCTCAAGTGATTTGGTGTCTGGGGAGTTTGGAGGCCAATTCTATGTTTCTGTAGTGTGGAAATGGGCATTGTCCTGCTGGGGAGGCCACTGGGAGTGCTGTTGCTATGGGGCATGTACAACGTCTGCAGCAATGTTTATGTGGGTGGTGCTGTACATTTGAAAGCAGCATCCACATGAACGCCAGGACTTAAGGTTTCCCAGCAGAACGTTTCATTGTAATAAGACAGTCAGTGATATTCACTTGACCTGTCAGTGGTTTTAATGTTGGGACTGATGGCCGTGTCCTGTAACTGGCGTGTGGAAGTTTTTTGTTGATAGTGGCAGAGTTCACCATTCACATGCTAGAGTCAGTCTGCACCTAATTTTACGCTTTCAACATTATCTCACTGATATTAGCTTCTGTGTTAAGTGTTCTGCCTGTTTTAACCTTCATGTCGTCCTGCGGGTCAAATTGACCCGTTTTAAAGTTTGAAAATGTGGAAAAAAAATATTTTTATGTCCACATTTTAAACATTTTTGAGAATTTTTTTTTTTTGAACATTTTTTGGTTGAAAAAAGAAATATAAAAAAAGTTTCTTTATGAATATTCACAAAAAAATCAACTTTTTTGAGAATGTTCTTAAAGAAAATATAGGAAATTTTACTGATATATACGTAATCACTTTAGATATTTTTAGATTTTTTTTGGAAGATTTTTTAGTCATTTTTTGAAAATATTTACAAGAATTTTCTTGCCAAATTTGGGGGATTTTTTTTTTTTTTAATAAAGCTTTTAAGGAATTATTGAAATTTTCTTCCTGAAGGTTTTGCAAATTTCAGAAATTTGGGGAATTTTTTTGCTGAATTTTTGGACTTTTTTTCAAACAACAAAACAATATTTTTTGGTGCTGGTAAATAAAGACAACAGGAGGGTTAAGTTACAGCTAATTTAATATTACTTACAGGATGTAGACTTGGGGCATTAGTCTGTCATATTAGCCTGGCTTTTCACGCAGCTTTCTCCTCCCTCTTCTCTATTTGTGGTACAAAATCCATGGGAAACAACGACAGCCACTGAGCAGCAAGACAGACCTGCTCGGTTCATTTGGTGAATTCGCTATTTTAATGACAGTGCTTGCCTCCCTGTGTGTAAATGTTCCACTGAAACATTACTATTTTGCAGGGACAACATTGGTGAACTCCATGTTTTGGACCACCCAAGACAACTGGTTTAAAGGAGTGCTAGTCTGACTCCCTGGATGTTGGATGTGGGTTTAAGCCTGACATTGCTTTGTCCTCTCCTTCTGCTATCTGTGTGTCACCAATTTCTTCGCTAGCAACCTACTGCGCTGACAATTTCAAGTTTTGCCCGGGATTTAGATCGTACATTTAGGCAGAAATGCTATTCTTTTAAAAAGAGGATTATCCATTTCAATGACAGCGCTAGTCACAGTGATCCCAACGTTTGAGGAAACATAGAAGCTGCACACTTCGCTTAGTTTTGCCCACAATGACTGCGTTTGGTTTAAAGAAATACAAACAAGCCACAGTATTTTCCCCCCATATAGCAGCCTGTTGAGGTGCAGTCAGACCATTATGTTCTACAGAATGGACTGGCAAACCAAGACGAAAGAAGTAAAGATGAGCGTTTCTGTTTGTCCTCTTGCTGTAGCAGAATAATGATAAGGTGCAGTCAGACCATTCTGCAGTGCTGTGGGGATAAGTCTGGCCATGAAACACTTCCAACTGCTGCTGCATCAAGTTTTAAAAGCACTCACCTGGTAAAATCCCTGCTAGTGAAGGATGCAATTATTGTTGAGCAACAAAATTATTTGTTTAGCTGCACTAAACAGTCATTTTTCTGTTGCATTTCTGACTGTATAGGTGCTCAAGTAGTATTTTATGCCACTGTGCAACCACAAATCAACCAGTGCTGACATCTTAAAGCTTATGACTATAAGGAGTGAAGGTTGATATTCATACTTGGCGTGTTCCTACTATGTTTGGGTGCAGTTGGAGATCATTTTCACAAACAATTTGAAGGAATTCTCTGTCTTAGACTGTCATAAACCTCAGTGATACTTCAGCCTGACTCTATTTCTTATATATTGAACTGTCAGCCATGTACGGCTTTAGATTACTCAGAGTTTGAACTCCACATGCACCCACACCACAGACACACTCGCACATACCCACAGTGGGCACTGGGATAAGAGTCAGGGGCTTAGAGCAGGAAGCAGAGGCTCACGCTTGACTTCAGTGAATGCAAGTACGGATGTTTTCTCTCCCCCTCTCTCGCCTGACAACTTTTCTCTCTCCTCTTTATCTGTCCTCACACCCAGCTCCCACCTGCTCGCCTCAGAGCTCTCCACCCCTTTCCACTTTCTCTTTTTCCTTCCACTCCCTCCTCCCTTTTGACTTTAGTTGTGCTGCCAACTGCTCAGCCTCTCTGCTCACACCACTGGCAAGAGACCAGACTCTAATCCTTTACGTGGCCCTCAAAACTCTGCCTGCTGGATCTCACAGCTTTTTTTTTCTTTGCCCCTTCTGAAAGCTTCCTGTCAGGCAGGCACAACAGGATTGTAGGAAGACAAACGGACACGTAGAGACGGACAGGCTTGCAGACAGGCAGAAATGGTAAACTAAGAACACAAAACCCCAGAAGCACAACAGCAAACGCAAGAGCGAAAACATTAGTTGTGTTCACGCAACCATTACTGTGTGTTTGTGTGGGTGGCTTTGAGTTTGTGTGTTTGTTCTGATCTCATGCCGTTATTTCTCTGAGGGCGATGCATGAAGCACAGAGACCATCTAATGCAATAAGTCAATAATACATCCCATCATTGCACACACACACACACACACACACACACACAGCACAAGACAGCCTTCCAGGGGGAAAGATGAGTTTTCTTCTTTTTCGAGGCTTCGTTTTAGAACCGGTTCCAGTTTTATTATTCTCCCTCACATGTCCTGCACTCACCACTGATCGTAGAGCTGCAGAGGATGAAGTTGTAGCTCTGATCGTGCTCCTAATCTCATTTATCTCAGGAGGTTGGAAATCATGCGTGGAATATTCAAATAGGAACCAGGACGAGGTGAAAAGTCAAAATCAACAACTGTTATGCATCACTTTCAGCGTGACCCCACTTTGAGAGCACACAAACATGCACAAATACACACACGCGCACACACACACACACACACACACACACACACACACACACACACACACACACACACACACACACACACACACGCACGCATTCAAAGCTTTCTGTAGATGACATTGTGTGGGAGCAGAGGAGAGCGTAGCTGTCAGCAGGATTCCCTCTGTTTGCTTAACCTTGAATGGCATTGCAAGGATTCTGAGAAGAGAAGAGGAAAAACACAACCAGGAGAGAAAAATTCCGATGTGCTACAACTTGGGTTTCATTCCTGTAACTGTGGTTCATATAAGTCGGCTAACTTTGCAGTCGCCACCTCTGCTGTAGGGATTCTTGAAATGTGACCCCTACAAATGATCAGATTAGAATTAGAAATACTTGTCTATAAAGCCCATTTCAGATTTTCTTCCCATTAATCTGACAACATATGAGGGGCTTCATTTCTGAATGTTGGTCACCTACTAAGTTGGAGCTGTAACATTTCTGTATCACTTTTAAAATGGCAAAAGTGTGAACTGCATGCCATCATGTTAACGCACAAGCAAGGAATTTGAGTTGCGTGAGCGGATTTGGTCTTTTCCAACATTTTCAGTTCCAACAAAGACGCAGTTTGCATGTTAAAGTCACTATTTTGGGTCAAGTTGCAAATTGAAATGTCCACAAAAATAGCACTTTATTGCAGTGAAGTCAGACTTCAACATGTCAGATTAATGAGACTCATCAGTAAAAAAAAAAAAGGAATTCATGTTTTTACAAACATCAACTGGAGTTGAAGTTTAATTTGTTGCTTCCAGCTGTTTGCAGGAATCTTTCCTCTGAGTTTAAGTACTTGCAATACGATTCATATTAGCATCACACAAGGACAGAATTGTCAGTGTTTAGGAGATTATTAAGAAGCAATATTAGTTATTTGGACAGTTTAGTAAGTTTGCTATTAGTTTAGATTAGTCTTTAGTTCAGTAGTGCATTATTATGCCTTATTTATCACTGAATGTTCAGTCCGTTACATGTGCCATGTCTGAAATGGGCTTAGGAAATACACAAAGCAGTCCTGTAGATCGTGCACTAAACTCTGCAAGGGTCTCCCAAACCAGCGGTAGCTTGGTAACTGCAAAGTTAGCATGAGTCACCATGGCCACAGTCACTAATTCTCCTTTAATATGAGCTATCCTGCAATAATAACTGTGCTCAGAGTTAATGAGAAGCTTTCAGAAACACAACCTTTCTGTCAGTAGATGTTGGGCGGACTGTGTGCGAAACAATAGAGAAGCTGTGCTAAAACGGAGAAAATAATCATTGTCAGACTAGATGTCCATCCTAGAAAAGTCAACATAGTACGATTAAAAAGTCAAAGTGACGACAGTATTTATATAATTCTATATTTATTAGCTAAAAATTCTGCAGATGAGCCAGAACTATAGTTCTTGTTCACGTTTTAAGCTGTGATTTAAGAGGTTTGAGGCTGAGGACTGGAGTGATTTTAATAAATAAAAACTGTACGAGGTGTGAATGGATACGAACAAGCGCCTTTTCCAGGATGCCCAGATTGTGACCTTGAATCGATGGGACTCGGAGATCAACAGTCACTGGAGGGCGAGAGACAGATGTTTCATAATTACGTGACACACTTTGTATACGTTAGAAACACAACATCACACTGAGCAGCAACGCACCTGAGGGCCTCTGACCTATATCGTATAGGGCGCGCACACACACACACACACACACACACACACACACACACACACACACACACACACACACACACACACACACGCACACAGCTGGTTCATCACTGGCCTGTAATCTTGGTTGTCTGACTTACAGTAGCTCTCCTCTTTTTCATCTTTGGGTTTACACACTTCAGAACACACAAACTATCGTTGTATGAATCTACACAGAACTTGCCTCTGTATGACTCGCGGTTCTGGCTATTTAAAAACTGCAGTAACTTATATTAAGTAACATTTTATCTTTTACTATTAATTAAAACAATAGACTGACGTTTAACCAACGGCTGTGCTTTTGTTCTTTTCTCTCTGGGTCTTTCCTGTGTTTCTACTGTGATGTGCAGAACTACACCTACTATGTCAGCATATCTGTGGAAGGAGGGCAAAGCGGTGATTGATTTAGCCTCTGCACCAGCGCCCTGGCACTGGGGATGGGAGTGACAGAGAGATCGAGGGGTGGGAGAGGAAGATGAACATGCATTAATGCTCTACCTGCAGCCTAAACTCCCCCATTTTCTTGCTTTTAGTTCCTCTATTTATCTTTAAACCTCTTCAAATCCCTTCGTCAATTCGTCTCCGCCTCCTCCGGTGTTTCTTCCACCTCCTGCTCGCTCTTGTTTCTCCTCCACTCTGCCTCTCTCTCCTTATTTGTCTCGTGCTTTTTGCTCTCCCTTTTGCTTTACCTCCCTCCCCTTATCTCCTCTTGTCTTTTTGGCAGGAACAGTGGTTTTATTATCCAGCGTCACCTCTGCCAGGATGGGTCAGATACTGCAGTGGAGCCGTCTTCACTTGGCACTTAACATAAGGGAGAGGATGAAAAAAGAAAAAAAAGAAAAGAGACACAGCTGAGGGAGGCAGGGAGAGTGACATGCAGGTGGAGAGTTTATCCATCTACTGCACACGCTGTGGGAGTGAAGGCTCGGCCTGGCAGGTGTAAAATATTTGTGCGAATGCTAATAAAGTGCTGCAGCTCCACTCGGTGCGTCATCCTGGCTGTGGGCTCTCTATGATGTGGACGACTAGACATGGCACGGCGATGCCAGAATGCCAGGCCCAGTCTCTGCTGCCAGCTCAGAGGAGCCTCAATCGATCCTGACAGCTCAGTGTGTCACCAGGTCACACTGACACACTGAGGCAGAAAAACAAGGGCAAGGAACCACATCCACTGGCTGAAGTCTCTCCTCCTGCAGCCAGAATTCGATGGTAGAATACAAAACGACGAGCCCTGGTCTCACAGATAATCCTGTGTGCGCTCCTATTAGTCCATTGTTAGGACTTTATTGTGTATTTTCAGCTACACCTACCAAGCTGCAAGTGAAGTTGTCGGTCTCGGCTTGTTTAGCATTCCCTCCGTGCAGTTCATCCATCCGTTTCAGACGGGCAGCAGAAGCATTAACGGCAGCAAATGAAAAAAAAACATCTCCTTAAATCCACTAGCTTAATGGATACTCACAACTCTGACATATACTTCCAAAAAAAAGTTTACTTTTTAAAAATTATCTTTCAAATTGGACCAAAGTCTGGCAGACAATTTTAACTTGGAAATTAAAAAGAATAATTTTTTAATCAAACTTTGTGAACCGTGGAGGGTACAAATGATTTTATTTTAATCCAAAATTGCCTCCTCTCTCAAAACTAGTAACTTACCAGACAAGGACTGATCGAATGGTTTTGGCATGGAAAGAATATAAAAACATTCCCAAAGAGCTCTTATTTCCTCATTTAATGTAAGATTTATGGTAACATTTCTCTAAGTGCAACTTGAATTATTGATATTAAATGTTAAAGTCTATCTTTGTTCATTGACTAACCCCTAAAAACTTGTCTGTGTAGATTCTCAGTCATCCAGGTTGTCATATAGAACTGAAGAAGCCTCTTGGATCGGAGGTGAAACGTCTTCAAGAACCTACAAGAGAAGTCCAGCTGATTTCTATTGAAGCTCCTACCTTAAAAACGTTTATATGTGCATTAAAGTTACACATTTAGAAGCTTTCTACAAAAGAAAGCAGTCCTTATCTCTATGTACAGCCTCCCTTCTGCCACTCACTGCAGCCAGAGCACACCAGAACAGAAAACCTGGCCTGCAGGTTAGCAGGATCGATTCCTTCTGAATCCGTGTCAACCTGCCATCAGAACACTGCAGTTCATTTTGGAAATGCTCAGCCATGGTGCCGACTGCTTCATTTCCTTATGATGTGTTTTCTAGCATTTAAAAAATTACTTATAAACATGCTAACAAGTCAAAAAAACTTGTTTACCATCAAAGAGATCCTTGAAAATGTATTCCGGACATTTAGTATTGAAACTTTTATAAAGTCGGGGAACATGCAGGAGATAAATTGAAGAATTGAATTGAACTGATTGCTATACAGTCGAGTTTCAGAAACACTACAGTTACAAGAATACAGTTTGGTAGCATCAAAGTCAACTTTATTGTCAATTCTGCTATATATACAGGACATAGATGGGATTGAAATGCTGTTTCTCTCAGACCCTTGTGTCAACATGCAAGGCACAGTAGAAAAAGCAAAAAAGACAAAGACATTAAGAAGAGATAGTGCAATAATGTAGTAAAATACTGCCTGGATGGTGTGCAAGTAGATAGATATTTACAGATGGCAGTACATCATATTTACAGATGCAAAAGCAGTGTAATATATTGTAATTGGTGCAAAATAGGATGCAGTGATTAAACAGTCCAGTCTGGTTGTTTTCATCCATAAGATGAGTAGTTGAGCCAGCAGATGTGTTGTGTGTCTTGTGCTTCTTTAGATGCAAAGGTTCATATCATGCAAACGCTATGAGTAATGAGTCTTTGTCTTCTTAAAATCAGTGAAGTAGCCCTTTAAGATTTATTTAATCTTGAACTCTTTACTTGAGGTTAAATAAATTGAAAGCACATTGATAAACTAAATAATTGAAAATATATTGGGTTGGTAATAACTGTACAGACAAGCGAATGACCATATTTTAAAAAAAGACAGAGAACTGGTTGTCTCCTGCAGCCTGAATGTGAAAAAAATGAGCAAATGTCCCCAGCAGACGTTTGACTTTCTGACCTCGACCTGCTGACCTCTTGACCGGCCGCCTGACAACAAACCTCCCTCCAGGAATTAAATTTGAAAGGAGGCCATAGCGCCTGTGAGGCTGTTTAGAAGTCCCACAAAACCCAGATTCCCAAGAACAGAAGCGAGAAGAAGCAAACAGTTCTCGGCTCCGATCTGATTTGTTTTCCAGATCGAATCCTCTAATTCAAACCCAAAGATCTCCATGTTCTCTTCTCCTTACACTCGCTGTGCTGTCGGATGGAGAGCCTGTATCTGTGCTGAGCGGCATGAGAAGGTGAACCAGCCAGATTAAACCTCAGAATAGCAGCTCAGTGTTCCTCTAATAGAGCTCATCTTCCTCTGAGACTAACAGCTCATTACCACAGGACTGCCCCCAAGGACCCCCACGCCTCCCCCCCTCCATCGCCGGCTCCTCACCCCCCTCCCAACATGACCTCAGCCCCTCAGATGGAGCCCCCACATCGTGACGCACATCTGCGTAAATACACCCCCTCCTGCCTTAAGCTGCTATTCTTAGTGATGTTAAAGTAACTCCCGTGTCTCATACTTGTGTGTTTTACCTTCCTCTCCAGCATTTTAGCTGCCGCCCTCATGTCAGACATATGACTCCTCTGTCTTTGAACAGAAACCCCCCCTCAACAGTCCCCTGCTGTTCCCCTCCGTCCCCTTGCAGGGTGGCTCTTGTCGACACCTTTCCTGATTTGGAAGTTTTTGATGAGAATTCCCCACCTCAATCTTCTTCTGTTTCCCTACTTAACCCTCCCAGGGGCTCCTTAGATCTGCACTGACTGACGCACACAAAAATGACTGGATCACGCCGTGCACACCGGCACATGAGCGTGCACACCTCTTTCGTTGTAGCCTTAATGAGGTCTCATCATGTCTTTTACTCCCCCCACCCCGCCTCCCTCTCTTTGCTTTTCCTCTTAGTCAAGTGTCATAATTTTTATTCTGGTGCTCCACCGAGGTGTCAAATTAAAACATAAGCTGAGACAACCGTTTGAAATCCTTTCAGAATTTCGATCAACATAATAAACTGCTTTCTGAGTACTGTTGTGCCAGACTCGGAGACTTTTCAAAGACATGCACAAACAAACTGTGAAGGCATCACGGAGTAGGCCTCACCGTGAATACAAAGTGTGTTATTTCATGTCTAATTTGCAACAGCAAGTTTGTGAAAGTGGTTTGCAAAAATAAGGACCAAGAGGGGCTATGTAGGAGTCCTGGACATTACAACAGAGAGTCTCATGATTTAGGAGACGGCGTCAATGTAGAAGAGAATCCCTAATCAAGGACAACAGAATTCTCATTATGGCAATGAAAGCACATCTAACAAGGGTCATCTGATTTGCCCCACTTAATATAAATCAACCATCTGCTGCAACCTGGTTTCATCATTACTGCAACTAAGTCATGTCTGGACCTCAGTTTGTCCTTTCTTTCAGTAGAGGGTTTGAGATTGTGGTGTGAAGTCAGCATACTGTAAGACTGTAGACAGGCAACAGCTAGAAGTTTAATATTAAACCACAGATATAAGTAGTTGACTTACTTGTGCTACATTTTGAGAAATTACTTTCTTAACCCAAATAAGCAGAGTGGTATCACTCTAATGAAGCTTCAGTCAGCTGGTTAGCTTAGCTTAGCATGAAGACATAGGAATGTGGAGCCATATAGTTTGTCTGTGTCTGTGGCAGGATTAACTTCATGAAGTCCACTGCTTGCCTGACAACTGCTCCCAGCTAAGTAACAGGCTGACATATGAACCCTGAAAAAAGAAAAAAGAGGGATTTTAACTCCACCCACAGGAAGCCAAGGACCCCGAAAAGACCCCAAACACAGCCACCACTCATCCGATCTACTTCAAATCCAACGCTGCACTTACTTGCATCTCCAGCAACACATCCACTAAATTCAAAGTGGATTTTATGAACCGCTATTGAGATATGCAGAGAACAGACACAGACAGATGTTCATTAAATCATAATGTCCTTTCATGAGTTCTGGAGAAGCTGGTAGCTGGATGAAGTTACATTTGGATTGAGCTGGTTTAGGTGTTTCCCCTCGTTTCCTACGACAAGCTAAGCTAACGAGCTGCTGGCTCAGGCCACATATAATACAAATTTGAAAATTATGTCAAAAGTGAAGAAGTCCCAAAAAATGCCAAACGAAAACATTTTGCATTGTCTTGTGGAATAAGTAGTGAGAGTTACATGTCAAAATTATGCAATCAAATTTTTGCTTTGGGAAAAGTAAATCATTATTTGTATCAAAATATACTTATAGTCATTTCTTTACATCCTAAAGATACATTTCTCCTCTCTCTAAAAGTAACACATTTAGGATTCTTCCTCCAGAATGTGCAGTTCTTTAAAAATCGCTGCCTCTCTCTCAACTAATTCCTCCCACTCACAGGAGCTCGAGCACACCAGCTTACCATAGGCTCCTCATAAAAGATGAATGAAGAAACTGTGATGCCATTTCAAAGCCTCAAGTTTGGAATTTGACTATTAACATCTTGCTCTTAGAAAACTGGAAGTAATGAAACAGCAGTGTGTCTGACTGAGAACTCAAGGACACTATGCAGCTTTTGGTTTCTGATTAGGTTTATTCACAAAAACTATGTTCTTATGTTTAGATAGATAGATAGATAGATAGATAGATAGATAGATAGATAGATAGATAGATAGATAGATAGATAGATAGATAGATAGATAGATAGATAGATAGATAGATAGATAGATAGATAGATAGATAGATAGATACTTATTTTAGTAATCCCAAAGGAAATTCAAAATTGTTAGAAGATGGTTAAGGTTAGACACCAAAATTACTTGGTTGGGGTTGAAGAAAATGGCATGACAGGGTTTAAAATATGACCCTTTCATTACAGGCTTGAAGCATCGTCTCCATTCTCTGGGTTACCAGGGTGACAAATTCCACCCAATCTAATGTGTGATTGGCTCACAATGTAATTGTAGTTTAAACGTACAGGAACACAATTCTGTGGAGACTGGGCTGCAAAAATAGCATATATTCGTGTTAACAATGGAAAAAGTGTTTGTTTTTTTAACCAAAAAGATCTTTAAAGTAAGCAAAAAAACTCAATATCATGAATGCTGTTTTTTATGTTACTGATAAAAGTGAGGTTAATCTCAAAGTTGAAGTCAGTTTAAAGTGCAGTAGTGAAGCAAAATAAAACATGTGAGTCAGAAAGTAAGAATACTCGAGTAAAATGCAAGCCTCTCAAAATTGTACTTAAGCACAGTAATAGTAGTAGTAAATGTTTTTCCCAGTGCTGTTTATGATATGGGTCCGTCTGCATGAAAAAGTACATCCAGGGAGGGTAAACCTGCTCAGCCTCCAGGAAACCTAAAGCATTTACGCTTACCTCGCGGTTTCAGCCAAACACAAATAAAGGATAGATTCTCACATACTCTTTTTTTTTTTTCTCGCAGGAACTGCTGGCTCAGCACTTTGCGAGGCTGGTTATAGTAGCTGTGTTTGCGTGATGGATGGCCTCTTGATCCTGTTCCAGGTAGATATGTATATTCTGACCGCTCTCAGGAGACGCTGAATATAGCCGAGCAGAAACCCACTCAGATGAAACAGCACACTGGGAGCTGCAGCTGTGACATGGACAACGTGGTGATGTTGGGCCTGCACTGTTGTCAGGATTTGAGTAACAACTCCAACACTTTTTACGTGAGTTTTTCTCTTTCACTGGTCATTTTCCAGTATCAGGAGAATACAAACTTAGTAACTCACAGCTCTCTTTAACTCCAGCCTATTTTACCTTGTTGTCCAGCTCGTGTTGATGAGTTTGGCCGTGATGTTTATTGCTTCCCAGGAGAATAAAGAGCAGACTACAACTATGTCTCACTACGATCCACCTTGCACTCGCTCGTCTCTAACAATCTCCCCAAAGACGAAACACTTTCACCTCAGAGAGATGACGTAAACTTTGTTCTGCAGTTTAAAAAACACCCGAGTAAGTTATGCACTGTTAGGCGGACACTGTGGGGAAAAATCAGATCAAGTTGATTTGACATCAAACAGTGTCAGGTTTTGATGAAGCGTTCCTTAATGAGTGTTGAAAAAAAGAAGAGAAAAGCAGGGTCAGATATCATACTGGAGGCTGCAGCTAAAAACAGACATTTTTGGATCAATACAAGAGAGAAAAGAATAAAGGATGGGAGGAAGAAGAGGGGATACAATTCTGTGTTTCCTATCCTCCACATGGGCCTCCCTCCTTTCACCAATATGATATCGATCTGACATAAGAACTGTGTGTGTGTGTGTGTGTGTGTGTGTGTGTGTGTGTGTGTGTGTGTGTGTGTGTGTGTGTATGTCAGAAGCCGAATTCGAGTTTTAAACCATCAGTGAGAGGACATTTTAGAAAATTGAGGACATTTTCACTGACTCACACCCATTTGAATGGTTATTTCAGTTTTGGTTTTAGGGTTCAGATTAGACTTAGTTTGAGATTGAGGATACAATAAAGGTTGAGGTTAGGCAGCTAGTTGTGACCCGTCCAAATTGTCGACAGACAACAGCGTCGTCTTTCTTTCCAGAGAGGATGTGCTGCCTGTCATAACTCGATCTCTGCAGAGGCTGTCCAACCTCCAGTGGACCCTGTTGGCAGAAGACACATTGGACTCTGCAACACTTGGAGTCTGAGTGATGTTGTGAATGACATCATTCAGGGTCTGACTGTGGAGGTCTTCAAATATGTCTTGGATTCGCTTAGCAACATCAAGAAGGGAACAAAAGGGAAAGTGAACGTTTCCCTGGCAATTTTGATTCATTCCTTCAATGAATCAAAATTGCACATCAGCAAAATCCTCGACTGATACCTTTCCTCTATTCTTCAGCTGATATACAGTGCCTTCAAAAAGAAAAACAAAATCCCCTTTGAAGATTTATCCTTATATTGCTTTATAACACTGAATTATGGTCAATTTAATTCAGGTTTTTTGACAGTAATTAAAAAGATAAAGATTCTTTCATGTCAAAGTGAAAACAGGTTTCCACAAAGTAATGTCAATTAATTAAAAATATAAAACTCAAGTCATTATTCAGTTTCAGCATTGATCCAGTGTGGATAGATCTTAATCAGCCCGGCACATCTGGGCACTGCAAGTTTAACCCATTCTTCTTATTTATAACCCATACTTCTTATTTATATCCTAGATTAATGTGGCCAATATCCATTTATGAAGTCCCATTATCCATTGCAGAGAGAATAGAAAGGCTAGTTAGTTCTTATATTAGGAAATGGTTGGGTGTTCCCAGGTGCTTAAGCAGGTAGCTTTGTATGGGAAATAGATGCTTCAGCTGCCAGTATTCAGTCTAACAGAGGAGTTTCAATGCACCAAGGTTTGGACAGAGCTCTTATTGTCTGGGATTAAGGACAGTTTAGTTAGCAGCGTGGTTCCGAATCCTACAAGGGGGAGGAAATGGAACCCAAGAGCAGCAGTGCAGAACGCAGAGGCAGCTCTTAGGCATGCAGAAATAGGAGGTAATGTTCAAGCTGGCCGGGGAGGCTTGGGCCTTGGCCTAGGCAAACCAGCGTGGAACAAAGCAGGTCCAAAGGAGAAAAGAGAGCTGGTAATGGAACAGATGCGTAGACAATAGGAACTGCTAAGGGGGACAAAGGCAGTTGGTCAGACCAAACAGGGGCAGTGGTTGAATTGGGAAGGTGTTGAGAAAAGGAAGCTTAGCTGGAGGGACCTGTGGATTATGGAAGAAAGTCGTATTAAATTTCTAATAGGGGCAACATACAATATGTTGCCAACCCGCCAGAACCTAAGACTCTGGGTAGATGGCAACCAATGGTGCCCGTTGTGCTCAGGTACTGCAAGCTTACAGTATGTTCTGTCTGGTTGCACAATTAGCTTATCACAAGGACGGTATACATGGCGGCATAATCAAGTACTGAGAAGCTTTGCTGCAGGAATTGAAGAGAGGAGAAAGCAGGTGAATTTTGGAGGTTCTAGTAAGGAGAGGTTAGTGGTGAAATTAGTTGGAGAGGGGGAGAAAAATAAAGGCCTTAAGTCAGGAAGGAGGCAGGAACCGCCTGGTAGGAGCTTGTGATGGGAAATGCAGGTAGATTTAGGAGGAAAGATTGTTGTTCCCCAAGAAATAGTGTGTACTAATCTGAGGCCAGACATTGTGTTGTGGTCAGTGAAGGAAAACATAGTGTATTTCATTGAGTTAACAGTCCCGTGAGAAAATTCAGTGGAAGCAGCTTATGAGAGGAAGAAGGCTGGATATGCAGACTTAAAGACAGAGGCTGAGCAGAGGGGATGGAAAACCAGAGTTGGCCCAGTTGAGGTGGGGTGTTGAGGTTTTGGTGCAGGGTCAGCTGTTTCAATTTTGAGGGAACTGGGAGTGCAGGGGCAGAATCTGAGGAAGACGGTGAGGGACATGGCAGATGTGGCTGCTAGATCTAGTCAGTGGATATGGATTGGAGAAATAATAATAGCTGGGGGTAAAATAGGGGCAGTGAGGGAGTATTGGGAGGCAGAGGACAAGCCCTCTCCTTCACTCTGCTTTCCCCGCCCTCTTTTCCCCCCTCCAATGGGCAGAGATCCAGGAAGAGGAAGTGTAGATAAGGTGGGGGAGTGGCCTGTTAGAGTTTCTCTGGGACCATGCAACCATCTCAGGTAAGGTTGTGGTGTAAAGTAGTGGCTGTGTCTTTTTCTTTTGTTTGTTGGTTTTCTTGTTAGGTAGCAGTTAGCAGTTGGTACTTGCATTCTAGATGAAGTCTGCTTGTATAGTCTCTGTCTGTGGTGAGCTTGGCTGAAGTAATGATGAGAATTAGCAATTGGCATTAGCATGTAGCACTAGCAAGTTTGGCTGGCTTGTATAGTTTCTTTATCAGTGATAAGTTTGCTGTGGACATGGTTGTAGTCTTTCAGCTAGCATTAGCATTTAGAGGGGTTTGGAGGGTTATAAGCATAGTTTCCTTGCCTTTATTTATTTATTTATTAATTTATTTATTTTTGAGCAGTTGGCACTAGGTATTCAGCAGCTTGCACTAGCTAACTGGTAGCATCAGCACTAGTCACTACCTGGAGCATCTCCTAAATGGGCCTGGGTCAGTTGAACGTGGTAGTGCTGTTTGGATTGTGTACGAGCAGTGTGAACTGGTGCTAGTGGGGGTGAATCTGGGACACCAGAGTTCACTGCCTAGCCTCCTGGAAGTGTTGTGGGACTAAATAAGCGAAACACCGTTCAAGGGAGGTTTCCACCTGATGACCCCCAGTGATGTGATAGGAATCACTATCCTAGGTCCTTCATTGATTGCACATCCTCTTTGTTTGGAGCAAAAGTGTCTTGTGTTTAAATTAACTACTGACCGGGATTCATTGTTGACAAGCAATAAAAGGTGAACACATTTTCTTGGCTCTGTACTACAAGTTGTGTCTCCGTCAGAAAAATCCATCTCTCAAGTCTCTTTCAAGGTTGGATATGAAGCTATAAAGGAAAAAGAAAAACATCAATCATTTATCTAAAGTCACTCTTTGAACACAGCTTTTTGGCTTTTTACAGAGGAGATGACTTCTTTTGCATCACTCCGAACGATAAGGGGAGATAACTCATGGCTGCAGGCAAAAGTGCTAATGGATTTAGCACAGTGAGTGGCTTCACAGTGGAGAGCATTTGCATGCTGGAGTGAAATGCAATGTAAGTAGAACCTATTCATACAGTGTAAACTCCAAACACCCACCTAATATCCACATTCTCACTGTCACATAGGTGAGGCAGCAAAACAAACCACACCACAGCAGATAAAGTTACGGAATTCATTTAGCATCAAGGTAACTATGCTGTATTTAGACTCCTGTTATAATGCATTACAGAACTTTAGCCCATATTTTAACGAATTTCTTGAGATAATTATAAAAAAAACATTTTTTTTTGATGTTGTTTAATAATTTTTTTTCTTACCTCATCTCACTTTCATTGTTTGTTGGGATTACCAACAAAAAACAAACAAAAAAACCCATTAATCTATAATAGGACATCACCACAGACAATGTAACTGAGTGAATAAGTACACTCTAATAAGTGCAGGATAAAATCAGATCTAATTTACTGATTTAGATAAAACTTTCTAATTGCAATTCATTGCAAACATTATTTTGATGGGTTGGTTTCATGTTATTATATTGTATATAATATAATATTGCAAATGCACTAACTTAATATTGTGTTTAATTTAAACTGAAATATCTGCATTAGTTGATCGAAAACTAAATTCAAGTTGAGGTAACAATAAAAATGGCTCTATAAATTAATTTTCCTTCACCTTGAGCTCATAATTTCAAGTCTCCTCCTTTATCTTAACATGTCTGGACAGTTTCAGATGGTTAATGCTGGAAAATTAAAAGTACATCTGACTGTAGAAGAAAAGCAAATTCCGCTAACTTAGTGTAGTTTGTTGGCTGAACATAATATCTTTAGAAGTTGTCATAACTCAGACACATGCAAAATATTCATGTGCATTGTTTTTGTTGAGCCTGAATATTTTTTTAAGTGTATGACCAACTGTAGTGCTAAATAAATCATAAAAAATGTATTTTTTTGGATGGGATGGTTCTACATGGAGAGTACAGAGATAAATGATCTTAGTTCATCTTAAGTTTTATCTGGATCAGGATGATGTAGATTTGGAAATCCTCAGTTTTTTCTACCAGGATCAGTGAATCCATTTTACTTGAGACAGTTTTTCCAAGCCAACAGGATGATTGGTTCATCTTGATCCAGTTACAAACTTTTCACCAGCTCTGGACTGCTAATGCTCTAAATGGGGCGACATATCACAACGTAGGTTATCTAGGTAAAAAAAAAACAACGCATGTGAGAGTCAGCAGGGTCACTTTAAGGGTTTTCATTTGAAGAAAGACAGAAAACACAAAGATCAAATTCTAATTTTGGACACATTTTAAATTTTAAAAAGGATGAATGTCCAAATGTTGTCAAAATAAATAAGGTTCAGAATTCCTAATTTTGCACCAGTTTTATCAAATTCTGCTTTTCTGAGACATACAGATCATTTGTAATGAATATACAGTAATAAGTGACAGTTAAAATAAAGTTTTTTTTTGTTTTATATTGACAGCTGTTTGGGAGGTTAATGTTTGGGCATAAAATCCTTTATTTTCCTTTTTTCTATTTCCACTTTGCCTTGCTGTAAGAGTGAACAGGTAGCCTCATGTTTAATTTATTACACTAAATGCTAAACAAGCAAAGTGCAAAAAGCAGAGAATTACACAAATGTTTTATTATTTGACCAATTTTAAAGTTTATTACATTTTATTCCTCAAATCCACCGTGAATCCAGCTTTCTGCTTTAAATCTCATAACCTGTAGAAAAAAGTTTTGAGCAAAACATATTGAACGTTTGATCTGATCTTAGTGGATTTCAAAATCCTGTTATTTCTGTTGAATAATCCATTTTCAGGATTTGCTGCAAACCAGCTGGGCACATCTGGTGTCAAAAATCTAATATAATATTTAGTTTGGACTTAGTGATCCCAGAAATTGTCTGTTTGGATTAAACGTCTGAATGTCTCCCGACAAATGTCCAAAAAGTTGTCGAAATAAGACAACTTTGCAGTTACTAAACCTGAGAGTTAAACTTCTCATTTTTACTCCAACATGAGCTAAATCTGCTGTTTTACTGTCAGTCCGTGTCTCTTTCAAGCAGATGTGCTGCAACGATCATATCAAAGCCATCTGTAATTTAAATGCTCACACTGGTAGCTATTGTGCGAGGCCTGCCAGCTAAATGTAGGAGTAGAGCAGAGTGGTTTCTTTGTGTTGTGTCATATTCAAGTGCTCTCAGAAGTGCTCTCCAGCTGTGTTCAGCACCGGCACTCTATTTATAAAAAGTGCATTGAGGCGTAGGAGGAGAGCATTATGTTGTGTCAATATTTCAGATGGCATAAACCGCTGTGATGTGTTACTCAAGTAAGTGAGCGGAGAGGAGATGCCTGTGTGTGTCTGGCTACACACAAAGACACACAGACACTCACACAGTGGCCTGGCCTATAATCGTCCCTATTTAAAATGCTAATTTCCTCTCTCCCGCAGGTGCCTAACTGTGTTTGAAACTAAATTGCTCGTCATAGCAGGTCAGTCTGAGCCTAATGAATTCATCCATTCTCCCATTACACTTATTGTCGCTGAATGGCGGACGACAGGTGCGCTAAGTACTCGAGGGTTTGAAAGCAAAGCCTGCAGCCTCTTCTTACTTTTCCTTGCTGTGCTCAGATGAAGTTCCACATCAGCCTGTGAATATTTCAGTGTTTGGCTTAGATGAGTCTCGACCTGTGTCCATCTCCGTTACAGGGGATATTTTTTTACTTAGTGACGCTTGCTAACACTAAAACACGTCAGCCAGTTTCTGACATTAACGTCAAACACCGAGCAGAAGCAGCACTTAGCTCATTTAACAGGGATTTATAGCAAACTTTACTCTCTGCACGTGCGCGAAATATCGACTTAACAAAACTGGATAATGGCCACACAGTGCAGAGGCGACGCTGCTGCAGGATGGAGGTGATTTACATAAAAATACATCAACATGCACAGAGACGCATAGAAAGTGCCTGTAGTGTGTGTTTATGCCTGCAGCACATTAATGCAAAACACTGGATAAAGCATGACGGTGTATATACATGTATTTATATACCACCTAATGCTTCAGGCCAATAATTTTGTGCTGCATCATGGGTTTACTTAATGATTTACACTCTGTTCTTTTGCAGAAGTTTTCTCTCTAACACAATAATGCAAGCAGGAAGCGTGCAAAGTTTACTAACTACATTTTAAGGCTAGAAAAAAGTCCTCTCTGTTCATCCAAATTGTGCTTTTACTCTGTCTTGGTGGACCAGAAAACTAGAAGTGAACACAACAACATTGCCTCTCTGGGGGGAAGGAGAGAGGTGAGGAGGGAGAGATAACAGAGGTGAGGGGAGGTAAGAGGTTGCAGGAGGACATCAAGCAGAAAGGTAGCCACCCAAAGGATAAACCGTGTGTGTGTAGGATCATAAAATAGAAGGAAATAAATAGAAATAAATCACAGCTGAAGGATGCAAACGTTGCTCCTTGCAGGTTCTTGCAGAGAGAGGTGCAGTAAAGAGCAAATCTCATGGATGTGGCAGGTTTAGAGTTCATCAGCAGCTGTGATGTAATACTTAATGCACGGCTATAAATTAGCTCATATGTGAGCCTTTACAGCAGCACACTAGAAGCATGTGAGGGATGGAGCTCACTGCAGTCATTTAGCAGGAAGGAGGAAGGAATGGTTTTTAAAAAGCCTTCGCCTCTCTCTGTAGTCCATTAAAGTGTGCTGTAGTGTTTTCCTCACTTTAGGCAAATAATCAATCTGCACTCGTATTTAATTCACTTGCATGTGAAGCATCATTGTACTTTTCATACACACTGGTAAATTTTCCAGTAAAATACTGGTGACCACAATTTATTTAATAGTTTTTTACAGTGTTATTATTGGAATTTGTTTAAACAGTAATTGTAATTTAATTACAGTAAAATGTATTGCTGCAATTTACTGTATTTTTTTACAGCATTACATTTTTAATTTACTTCAGCTGTTACTTCATGCATAATAGATTACAGTACTCTACAGTAGAATATACTGTTTATTACTGTCACTGTACTTTCCACTGATATACTGCATTTATATACTGTTAACACTGTAGTCAATATGAACTATAACTGTAGTTTCCTGTAAATTACAGCATCAAAAAACTGAATTGCAGAATTGCATATGTATATATATATATATATGTATGTATGTAGGTAGGTAGGTAGGTAGGTAGGTAGATAGATAGATATACAATCAATTTTAGAAACCAAGGAAAAAATAGCTTGACCTTTTATTAAGGAAAAAAATTTTAAATGGCCAATCTCAGGGCATCAACGTGAAGTTAGCAATAATATTCTTAGCTGCCTAAATGAAATTGCTACTGCAAACAATGCCTTGTGAACTGTTGTACGAAAACTTTTCAGTTCACACCGTCAATTTTAATCTCCAGCTGTTACGGTCATACTTAGTTTTGTCCCCAAATCAGATTTTACAGTTTATAAGTTGTATTTTGTCATACTGCTGTTCATGTAGGATGTATGGGGATTATTGGCACAGATGAAAATAACATTCATAACAAGAATAGCACTCAGAGAAAGCAGGAAGCAAGAAGTAATGACTGTTTAACGTGATGGAGGGTTTATTCATCTTCATATACAGTCAGTGGTATCTACAGGAGCCCACAGTGGACAACACACTGGCTTTAGAGAGGGCCTTTTGCAGTTTTAGCTGCCATGCTAATTTCTCCCACATATTTAGAAGGTTAGAGTGAGGTGAGGATTATTCAGCTGGTTGTAATCCGGTGCACGTCTCTAAAAACACTACACCTTTAAAAGACTAGCTGAATGGTGGCATGTTGGGAAATCTGCTTATCCGCTTTCTTGCAGAGAGTTAGATGAGAAGATCAATACCGCTCTCATGTGGGACTGGTAAATAAAAAGCTTCAGCCAGCAGCTGGTAAGCTTCTGCAAACAGGGGAAACGGCTACAGATTAAACGGATGACATGTTAATTAGTGAGCTTTAGGTCTTGGTAGGTGGACATCAGGCTGTTTTTTCCACCGCAGGAGCTTGCAGGTCATTTTGGGGCGGCTCAAACAGTTTGCATGTTCTGACTGCAAGAACTGCCCCTGTAGAACCATTGCCTGGGCAATTTTTAGGGCACAAAAAGTACTTTCTCCATGGTAGGTATGTTTGTGCAACCCTGAGAAAACTGCTTTGCTAGTGTTGAAGGTGACTGGATAATATTGGATAAGAGAAGTTCTGTTTAACTAAACTCACGTGGCACGTGAAATAGATTAATCCTTTTTCCATCTTAGGAACATCTTTCTTTGTTAAAGCTGCAGTAGGTAAAAATCTGAAAAGGGAAATAAAGAAAAAGACAGAATCAGAAAATATACAGCTCCTTTACTGTGAGCTCCTCTTTCCAGAAAAACACATACTTCAAATATACAAAGACGGTCTGAGTAAAGTCACTCAAGCACATTGGGATTAGTTGAAAAACCCTGTGATTGTCTAAAATCTTCCAGCACAGACTAGATTTCCTAAAAACTGAACTCAGAGACGAGATGAAGTGCAAAATCTAGTTACCTCTCAAACCACTTAAATTACAACATGCTGAAAGGTTAGTATGGATTTTTTTCCCTCCTAATTATTCCCAAAAAACTGCCTCCCACCCTAGTTTTAATGATCAGGAAGTCCTTCCCTGTAATGAAAAAGCATCTTCTGGATAGAGACACATTAGATGTTTCCAGACTTCATGCTAAGCTAAGTAAGCTAACTAAGGCTGCAAGCTGTTATGATATAATATGAAAGTGGTCAGTTTTGTGGTCTAAAACTCGAAAACAAATCCAAGAATTGTATTTCCCTAAACAACCCTCCACCTGCAAATGCAATGTTGAATTCATAAGCAATAAAACCATCTAATGTCCATCTCTAGTTTCAGGAGATTCCCAGGTTTTGCTGCTACAGACTTGTTTGGTTGTTACCTGATGATCTAACATCAGAACGCTGATATTACTGAGTCACTTTGTGAACTGTATTTGTGCTGCTGTTTCACTGTATTTTCCCAAACTGAACTCCCACAACTGAACCACAAGGTGCTGTACGGACGTGAACCTTCGGCAGACACATCTGAGTCCTTTATGTCATAAAGGATAACACTCCTCTGTAGTTTCCTGTAGTTCTCCTGTGTGTTTTAAAAGAGTTAAATATATCACATACTCAGGGGAATGAAGTTAATCTAAAACGGTGGATTATGTAAGGGGAACCTCAGCTCGGGCTAATCCTCCTCTCCTGTGTGGCTCTTTGCAGGAGATGATGTGGAGTCAGGTGGAAGTTGTTTTAGCATCTTTGGTCACGATTTTCCTTCAACACTCTCGTTCCTATTTATATTTAATTACCACAAATGAATTATTCCAACACACATATGTGGACATCCCAGTAGCTTGGAGGTCGCTAGCAGCATTTTCCACCACATGAACAATCATGGTCATTTGCCCTGCCGTTGCTTTTCATGCATTTTTCTGTTTGCACGAGGACTCGAGCAAACTGAATGTGCTCAGTGCACATTCGTGGGGACACAGAGAGGAAAGCAAGACATGCATCAGTGGGGATTGTGATGGAATGGATCTGATTTTCTGATTTCTGGATATATCTGATGGTTTAATTAACACACGTGTTAAGTGTTTGTGGGTGCCGCAGAGAGGGAGGATTTCTAGGTTTAGCGCCTGGTCGAGGCTGATAACGAGATAATTGGACAGTCCTCTACTTGCCCACTCTCTCTCCCCCTTTCTTTCTCCCCTCCGTCCACTTCCTGACCACTCCCCCTCCACGTCCATTGGCCTCCACAGCCGCCGACCAACAACTGATTGGCTGCAGGGGGAATTCTGAGGCAGGGGGACTAGTTAATTATGCTAAGCCAAGAAACTGATAAGGAGACAGTTTTAAAAATTTAAAACCTCTGGAAACACACACATACACACTGGAGTGGTTGCAAGAGAGAGACGAGCCCCTTTGAGAAAATATGAGACTATTTTGTCTGAGTAAGCAGAGATAGGAAGTGCACGAAACACAGAAAGAGATAATTAAGCTCCTACATGTTTCTCATGAATCTCAAACACTGCGTAATATTTTCAGTGTTTCCAGTGTCCCTTTTATACAAATCTGGAATCCTAAATGGCATTATAAATATTAAATTAAAAATACTAAATTCTCTGGATGTCGGTCCTTTCCTGTCCTCCCCCCCACTCAGCTCTCCTCTGTTGCTGGTACGCTGCTGGCCTTTCCCCTCTCTTCTTGTTAGCTGATGTCTGTGGGCGGAAAACACTGCTTCACCGATCCACAACTCATGAAACACCACTCATCTTTCTTTTTTTTTCTCTCTCTCTCTTTCTCTGATCTCTTTTATCTATGCCCAAAACTATCTCTGCTCTGGATAATTTGTGCTCCACAAAAACATGCAATTACTGCCCAGTGTTTGCTCTTCAGTGTTTTGATTTTACTGGTAGAGAAGCAGCATCCAGTTCAACTTCTCATACTGATTCTCCAAATAGACTGATCCTAAACTCATTTTCTTTTATGACCAGTTGCCATGCACCACATTTTGTTGGATTTGCATGCCTTTTCTGTAAGATTTTACCTCCACAATGCATCATGCAGCATTAGCTAAAACCTGCTACTAGCTAAAAACTAGCTGAAAATATGATGTATGATTTGCAATTTGTTCATTGTTTTTGTGTCGTCGTGTGGAAAGTTTTCTCATTTTCTTTTGTGACCAGTCGCAATGCACCACATTTTGGTGGATTTGCAACTCTTTTCTTTTGCTCATTGCTTTTGTATACATTAGTGTAGAAAGTTTCTCATTTTCCTTTCCACCATATTTTGGTGGATTTGCAAGGTTTTTGTATAAGATTATACATGTGAAACTCTTCAGTGCAGCATTTACTAAAACCACAAACCATTCTACACAAACTGCAGATGCAAGAGTTCCTTTTGCTCAATGCTTTTGTGTGTATTAGTGTTGAAAATGTTGCTTTTCTTCTTTTATGGCATGTAACAACGCGTCATATTTTGTTGGATTTGCAAGCCTTTTCTTTATGACTATACCTCCAAAACCCTCCAAGCAGCATTTAGTAAAACTGCAAAACGTGACAGATTTAAAGAAACCCGTTTCTTTCTTAGTGTGTAAGAAACAGTTTAGCTTCTCTTCCATAACTGCCTCTGCAGTCCTGCAACAACACAAGAACCACGAGAGCTCCTTGGTGCAGCATCACCTGCCAGAACTGTGAGCTGCACTGTGGTTTTCCTGCAGGATACTGAGCAGAAGAAGCAAAAAAAAAACTATAAAAAGAGGAGGTGGATCACCAGGAGTATCCCTCTTCACCCTTCCTGGTTTGTCTTTTTTGCTTCATCTCCAGCCTGCAACCTAAATATTCCCCTAGCAGATATTAATGTTTTCCCAGCTGCAGTGAAGTGAAGCAAACTACGCACCTCTGAGGACAAAATCAAATCCAGCAGCAGCAGAGACCCGAGAACTGTTAAAGAGATGGCTTCTCACACTGTCAAAAAACATCATCCCTCCAAGTCTTCAAAATGAATGTCTGGGTTCAAAACTAACCGAAGAAGCGAGGAAGACAAAAACTGTAAAAAGAGCATCATTCTGCCAGCGGTTTCTGTGCCTTTTTGCTTTTCGTTGTCGAGTGTCATGCCAATTATTATGCACTTTAAAGCTCCCTCAAAATGTAGCAAGCAAAACGGTGCCTCAGTTTAATATAATCAACTCTTAGTTATGTAATTGTGCCTCACTGACTTTAACTATTTCAAAAGTAATTTAGAAAAACATCAAATGTAACTTTAACATAATATTTTCTGGAGGGAATTTAGAAATGGTTATTTGGATGTTGTAATTATGGGTAATGAGGTTCTCCTAGAAACTATTGTTATTGAGAACTGAACTGCAGAGTTTACTGACACATCGAAAAAGAGACGGAGAGAGAAAGTGAGAAAAAGAAAAGGGGGAGAAAAGGGAGAGAGGGAGATGAGATGGAGCAAGAGAGGGGGATAGGGGGAGAGATGGAGTATCTGTGGGAGTATAATTAACTCCATGGTCTGGCTCTCTGCAGGCCTGCGGCATACTGCTCTGAAATGCTGATTCAGTACACAGATAGACAGAATAGCACGGGAGGGAGAAGGGGGTGAGGAGAAAGATGCAATAAGAGGGAGAGATGGGGGGGTGGATGTGGTGTTGCAATGAACATAAAATGTGAAATGAAGCAATAGAAAGCTCAGTGGGGTAAAAAAAAGTCATGATTGATGGAAGCAAAAGGTGAGGTGCTGAAATGAAACTTCAGATTTAGATAGTTATGTGAGAGTCAACGAGCAGCGACAAATGTTTTACTTTATAATGCAGCTTATCTGCAGTCTGTATTGACTTCATCAAGTGCTGAACATTTGCAGATGCTTCAGAAGCAGCAGCTCAAACTCTTTCAACCAGCATTAACAGGAGGACAACAGCGGCACCTAGAGGTGATTCAACGTAACCTGCACTGAGTCGCTGCTGCAGCGTGCTGATACACTTAACCCCTCAGTGGCCAGTGGAGCTGATAGCTTCCATTCATATAAAGCTTTAAATTTGAGAAACTGTGCAGGCCAGCGGTCACTGCTTTATGCTGGGTGCTGCTGACCCACTGGCAGAGGGGTTAGTCACAGTTGAAAGTAGTCAGTATGTCAGCAGGCCGGGGGGGAAGCAGAGGCAGCTCACATCTATAATGCATCAAGCTGAGTGTCGGGTAGTAAACTGGACACAAAGACAGCACAGTAGGAGCAATAAATACTGGAGAGAGATGAATGAATGGAAGGATTTATTTCCCAATTAGTGTCACAGTGCTCACTGTAGCAATTCTAAACAATTTCCCAGCTGTTTGATTGTTAAAATTCTAATTTCTGCAATGGATGTGGAATAAACTGTAATTGTTTAACCCTAAACTCTGAAGATACTCATAAAAAATAGTCAACATTACTCAGGATAATCAAAAGAGCATGCCCTTGGAAGAGGAACATTGTTTCGGTGAAGAAATATTGATGTTTTTATTGTAAGTTTTCAATATTTTCTATCCAATGCACCTCCTTTGTATCGCTGTGGAGGAAAACATCTCAAATCATGGTCAGTTTAAACCAAAACGTACATGGTTTTGTAGTAAAATTTCATTCTCTATTTTTCCTTGTAGTGAATTTATCATATAACAGCAATAACCTTGGTCCAGCTATTGTCTGGTTTTGACTGCACTCTGTAGTATTTACATTCCTTGACTGAGAAGCTCCTGTTATCTTCATGAGAAAGCTGAGGCTGTAATGTTTGAAGGACAAATGGTACAATAACTTGTATTGTCTTGTTGGTATCTTGGTCAGATGAGCTTTAACCTTTAAGCTGAAATATTCACTGAGAATTTCTCTTTATTATGATACTTTGATAAAATACAAAAGACAAATACAGTTGTACCTTGATTGCTTTTACTACGGCTCATCCAGTTTTCCACAGCACATGGCCATTCATTCTTAACTGTTAAGGCCTCACTGTTAAATCAAACAATGTAGAAAAAGGGTTTTACAAAAAAGAGAGTGTTTTTGCAGATTTAAACAGGCGAGTGACACAAAGCTTCTTGAACCCCCATGTGTTAATATATGATTCATCTAAACTTTGAAATAAAAGTTCCCATTGCTACTTTCAACTATACCATTCTGAAGTTCCGATGGGATCCATCAAACAAGCATATAAAGTGCATTCCTCTTCAAAATATGGCAGACATTGAATCCTGCTTTGCTGAGCTACTTTCAGCAAACATCCACTCAACATTATTTATCATCCGTTATACAACAGCAGCAGGAGAGGTACTGCTGCTGTCAAACACACAACAAACATGACGGGTGTTTTGTACTGAAACAGAAGCTGCATTTAACTGTGCTTTTAGGACCACAGCTATGAGGGAGCTGCTTATTATAACATGGTATTTTAAAGAGCCCTTAATATGCTTTTTGGAGTTTTCTCTTTCCTTTAGTTTTTATATATAGCTTTTTGGGGGCATATAACAGTACTGCAAACTTACTAACGGCCAAAGTTAACACCAAATGGAGTTATTCTTTCCCATAGAAAACTTTTCTCCTCACCACCCTGAAACGCCTCATTTGAAGTCCAGGGTTTTCTTCTGTGACTTTTTTATGTCATCATGTAACACATTTGCATTACGCCGGCCTACCTCCTTCTGCAAGGGATAAATCTCTATACTTAAAGATCTGGAGTTATGATATGTAACCAACATTGTTTTACTTTCATTGAGCCAGTTGATCAATCACAGGAGACTGGGTCTTTAAGAGACAGAAGCTTAAACAGAGTGTTTCAGACAGAAGGTGAGAGGAGTCGCTGCAGAAATGTATAGTATCAGAAGAACACACTGTGTTTTTTGAACATTAAAGCATGTAAACTTACTCTTGTAGACCCCTGATATAAATATTAACCTGTAAATTTATATAATATGGGCTTTTTAAAGTAATGTGATAAAATAACAGCCATACAGAGCTGAACACAAATATTCAAGTATCCCTTATTAGCTTATTAGCTATGATTATCCGTCACCCAAAACCAGACGGCCTTAAATCAACATGGAAGCTGAAGTCTTGATATGCAGCTGGTCAACAAGGATTCAGTTAAAACAATGGACTAAAACATCCCACAAGATGCCACGTCCACAGTTCAGCTGGTCTTTGTTTTCATCCATGTCCGTTCACCTGACTCTGTGCATCGGAGGAGGGATCAGGTCGATCGTCTTCACTCTGCACAAAGCCCCACGTCTTAAGCAGAGCAAAACGCTGAGCAGGGGGAGTGAAGAAGTAGTCCTTCTGTTTCTGAGAGTAGGTCTGGACCGGAGGGACGATGTCTCGGTAGCTCCAGTCCTGGATGATGTCAAATAAAAAGAAAACTGAATGATATACTAACCTGGCACACTGCGGGATAGTAGAAAATTTTAAAGCGGTTAACTAACACTAAAATTAGGGAATAAAAACTAATCAAAAATATGCAAATAACAGCTATGCAGTGCCTACAAAAAGTATTCCGCCCCCCTTGGAAGTTTTCTGTTTTTATTGCTTTCCAACATTGAATCATGGGCAATATAATTATGCTTTTCAGACAAGAATTTAGAAAAAAAAAACAAAACACTTGTTCATGTCAAAGTGAAAACAGATTTCTACAAAGTAATGTCAATTAATTTAAAAAAAAAATGTAAAATAAGGGATTGGATAAATATTCACCCCCTACAAGTTAGTATTTAGTAGTTGCACCTTTGGCCACAATGACAGCACTTCCTGTTCAAGTCCAATCATAAATTCTCAATGGGATTTATATCTGGGCTCTAACTCGGCCACTCTAGAACGCTCATTGTAGTCTTTAAACTATTTCAGTGTAACTCTGACTGTTTGCTTCAGGATATTGTCTTGCTGAGAAAGAAATCTTCTCCAAAGTCACAGTTCTTTAGCAAGCTGGATCAGGTTCTCCTCTGGGTAAGTACTTAAAGCAATTGCTTATATTACATGTTTAATTTTAATTGCCTGGCATTACTTTTGGGAAATTTGTTTTCACTTTGACACGGAAGAAAGAGTCTTTTCTGTACATTCTTGATCAAAAAAAGCAAATTATATTGACCATGATCTTTAATGTTGAAAATCAGTAACAGTGGTAAACTTCCAAAGGAGGTGAACACTTTTTATGGGCACTTTTACATTTTACTTTTGTGGATATGAAATTAAATGTTGTTAAATTGTCAACAAACACAAAATTTTGCTGCTTACCTGTGACTAACACATCATTTAATTACATGCTGAAAACGTATGTGTTTAAGTTTAATTTGATGTGAAAGTAAATTTATATGCCATGTCCTTGTACAGAAAGCTGTAAAACAACACAGGTTCTAGTCTCGTCTCACAACTTACAGTGCAGACAAACAGCATAGACAACTGAAATCTCCTCAGAAGGTGGCTCAAAAGACAACAAAACCTCCATCCCTCTTATCCAAAGGCCATCTGTCTGAGGATCTTTGGCATGAAACAGTTTGGCGCTGCTTCTTTATTGTGTCTCGCACAGGTATTATGACTAAAAGAGCTTCAGTACCTGCCAGTGAAAGTTGAAGGCCTCCAGCAGCTGTATCCTGGCTTCTCTGGAAGGCACACAGTCAGGAGGAAGAGACTGCACCAGCTCAGATCCCACCGTCACATCTCCAAACACCAACAGAGCTCTGATGGCGAACCAGCCCCCGAACCTGGGATGTACGCACACGCCAAACATTTTCTGCAAGCGAACAGATCGAAAGGTGAAGAGACGAGAAATGTATCTAAGCATCAACCGAGGACATTCCATAAAAAGCAAAACAAAAAACCAAGAGCAGCATTACTTTTCCAGCCCATGGTTGGTCTGGGACATCAGACTGCTGGTAGTAGAAAGCAGCTCCAGATATGTGAGCTGCAGTCTGCGCCAAGAACTTCGGTTTCCTGCTGGGCAGCAGCTCGTAGTCGAACCTCACATCCACTTTCTGTTCTGGAAAACACTGCAGGGCGAGAAGAGGTGAGGAGAACAAAGAGAATATTTAGGTGTCACTGCTAGATTTTAAAACTTCTCTGCCCCTACTCTACATCAAAGCCTCTCAGATCCTCAGAACAGTTGCTGTTACCTGTTGCACAATTGAGGATGGTGGGGAAAAGAGATCGAGCCTTTGCTTTAGCAGCTACAGAAGTTTGGAAGACTTTTTCTCTCGCAATATAAAGTTTTCTTGTCTGTTGACATTTTTAATAAAAATCTCAAGACCTGCATCTTTTCATTGGCTTTTGGTAGTGTTTAATGGTCCAAATTTTTAGTATTTTCATTTGTTTTTTCTTAAAAGTAAATCTTATAGCATGTTTTCCTGTTTTGCCTGGTTTGAATATTTTGGACAATTTTACAATTTGATTGCATTTTGCACTTGTTTTGTTGCTACCCGACAGTCAGTTTTGATGCCTGAATTTATTTAGAATTAAATAAAAAACATTTTTTGTGTTTTTGCTTTCCAGCTGATTCTAAAATATGTGGAGATTGTTAATTTATCTATTACACATAGAACAGATATATAATAACATATATATAATAATTAGGTCCCACTCTGACCAGTCCTATGAGAAACCAGTGCTTGCAAAAGGTTCCGAGGTGCTGGTTTGTGCATTGAATATGCACTACTATTCTGTCATTATGCATATGCTCTATATCAGTACTGTGGTATAAATTTAGCCATTCAAAAGGATAATCATATCCCAAACCAACCATATAATCTAATGTTTCCACCCCTCTGTCACAAACCTCCACCCTCACCTGTGAGACAGCGGAGGTGATGTGGTGTCGGACACACTGATCTATGGGGTCAGACAGCCCCTGGCAGCCCCTCTGCTCCATGAAGGGCAGGAAGGCTTCTTCAAACATAGCAGGAGTGCTGAGTACCACCACAGCCAAGGTGTCATCTGGGTAAGACAGGCGCAGAGTGGCAGGCAGCAAAGAGTTGTACCAACCAACCTGTAAACATGAAGGAAATGATATTATATTTCTACGCTTTGAAAGTTTCAAATCATTTAAAAGTGCTTGTTTAATCTATAAGTCTATGAATGGGATGAGCCCCACCGCTCCTGGGGGATTTTATCAAAAAGAAAAACGGTATTGGCAGTACAAGGTCAGCCACCAGCAGTGACTGAGAAGTAAAATTTAGAAAGTCCTCCATTGCACAGAATGCCTTATCTATTAAAGGTTGCACAAACTGCACAGCAAAATGAGTGAGGAACAGGAGAAAAACACTGAGAAGGAAGGTTATATTGCAAAAAAGAAATGTAACATGAGTCGTGTGGAAATATTCTCTCTACAGAAAGGATGATGTTGACCAAAAATAGGTACTCTGTTAGGGCTGTCTTTCACCATAGGAGATGGTACAACTAAAGTGGCAATTTAAATCAGCACTACAAAGCTCCGGATGATGAGTGGAAAGCCAGATCTCAATGCCACTTCAGCAAGAAACTATTCTGGATGCCTCTGCCAGTATATAGGGTTTCTGCAGAAATCAGCCAGTCAAATTTAATGCTTTTTAATGCCATTTTAATGCTATACTGTAAAAAATTTTAATGCTGTGACCGTAAACTCAACAAATTACATGGGTTTGTTTTTTTTGTAAAAGACTTTTATACGAAAACTGTCCCTACACTTCACTATTTCTGAATCCAGAAACCACCCCTGACCATCCACAGGCTGTAGTCATCCTCTGAATTCCACGTTTTCTTGCCATTTCCCCTGGAATTTACATTTCCCCATTTCCCAATTCTCCTCCACTTTCCAAACATGCAGTTTTTGGCAATTGTACCCGACCGGCCGGAGAAATTATCGCAGTGCTTCGGCATGTTTATGCAGATGCACATATCTGATAAATCACAGTCTACAATTATATATTATTATTATCAAATATTTTTCTTGAAAACTGCAGAAAGAATTTTTAATGCCACTGAGAATCAAATTTAATGCTTTTTAATGCCATTTAAGGCCCTAATTTTCACAAAATCAATTTAATAACTATTAATGCTTTTTATGCCCTGCAGAAACCCTGTTATAACATTAAATGACAAAGGTTAAAACTGCTTTTTAAAATTACTTTTAAACACTATGCAGATGCACACGATGACCCCAATCATTGCAGAATGATTAACTTGTTCCAAAGAGTTATTCAAAGCATCTGATGAAAACTGCAGTATGTTTTCATATTGCAGAAAACAAAATATGGCAGTGTAGAATTCACTGTCCTTTCCAACTCCTCAACTTTCAGTCCTAGTTGAAGGTTAAAAAAAATGCATTTAATTGCATTTCTCACACTTTGTAGTTCGTTTTTCTGTCAGAAAGACACACTAGAAGCAAATTCGTGGCACCATACCTTTAAAGGATACACTTCAAACCCCAACTTAGTTAAACTGTTGTCCAAGAGTCCTCTTATACTGTCCACACTGTCAGTGGAAGCCGCCATTGTTACATGTCAACATGGCGCTTTGGATTATGGGATATGGTGTTCTTTAGTTACTTAATGTCTTGAAATAAGCTATTCTTTTGTTTGTTTCTGCAGTAGTTTATTTTAACTAAACTACTAGTAGAAATAAAACATACTCTATATGTTTGGAAACGGAACTAGATCTGAAGTTTTGTAACTTAAGACGACTAGCTTATCCGACAACCGCATACAACTACACTACCCAGAAGCCCCCCCGTGCGTACGTCATACGTAATCACGTCGTTGTTATGGGCTCCTGGATTTAAAAGTGGAATCGTGCTGTTTTCTGTGAGTAGCTTGGTTAGCCAGCTAGCAGAGATATTTGTATTTATTTAATTAATAATTATAATATATATATATTCCTCAGCGACATTGTTTAGGTTATTTTCAAAAGCAGGTATCGTTCAGAGTTTTAGAGGCGACAAATATGTTTTTTTTGGCCAACTTAAACACAAACGTCATGAAGCCAGAGAGTTAGAAACGTCGTAAAACTGCTGCTAGCAGACATTAGCTCAGGTTAACGTTACGCCAACGTGGTCTGTTTAACACTTGCTGTGCCTGAGTGTGTGCTTGTTGCGCAGTTTGCTGTGACTTTGTTAGCATAAACCGTCGGTGGAGCAGGAAGGTTCAGCACTGCCTGCATTTCAAATCAGTATCTACTCCTCCGCGGACAGGCTGAACAATCCAATTGGATTATCGCATGTTCTGGCACCTCCGACAGCAGCGATGTTTACCTGTGTAGCAGCTGATAACCGTCACTAAAAGATGCAAATGCACAGGCCTGCTGTAATTTAACCTCCCTCAAAGTGTCAGACATCGTACCTCAGCTGTTACCTCATCGAGCAGCCGCAAACTACGTCTAAAGTTACTGCATCACCATCCTACGGCGGGTTTTTGATGCAGTCAGGCTGCACAACGTTGTCTTGCAAGACGCTTTTGCAAGAATTAGGGAAGTGGTTGTGATGGTTGGTGCATTTGTCAACTTCACTTGACTTTTTAGTTCAACTGCGACATGAACTGGGACAATCAGCTGAGCACCATTCTGTCAGTAGCAGATGGCAGCGTTGCAAAAATGAGGGTAAGTTGATCTAAATATCCTTCTTGTTCATTAGCCTTGCAGTGAATGGCAGAAATGTTACTTAAGTGCACATAAAAGCATTTTTGCGTTGCATCAGTGCTGAGAGTGTGCAACATAAAGAGACTTCGCTTTTGTCTTGTGGTCAGCTGTAAATAGTCATTTTTTGTAGTCATCTGTAGATGGCAGTAATGCTCTATGGTGATTCATATTAAAGCAGTGCACTGACAGTCAGACTTGGGGAATACCCTTTGAATTAGACTGTATTTTTATGTGTCCACAGGAGAGGCTAGCGTCACCTGGGAAATTCTGCAAAGGAGCAGAAGGTGGGTGAACTATTTTAGGTTTCTGGATATGACTAATAGTAGAAATTACCTTCCTTTCTTTTCAACTATACAAAATAATGAGTTTCTCACTTGTTTGAAGTCATTTGATGTGATTTACTCCTTTTATAAATGAACCTCCACACATGTCTCTTTTTCTCCAGATCTGTTTCCAGCGAGGGAAAGGATTCGTGATTCAGATCTGGACCCTCCTGCTCTTCCCCCTCGAGCCCCTCTCCATCGACAGCCTTCCCCTTCTCTCAGTCCTAGTGTTCAGTGGTCAGAAATCGCTTCCATCCAGTCACAACTCCAGATACAGAGCCAGGTGTGTGTTTGTTTGTCAGTGACAACACACATGTATTCATCTAGTGTAACGGTTCCTTGTGCAACATTCAAAACTGCAAGACAACACTAGAGCATCAGCATAGACCACAGCAAATTGACACATTGGCCAAACCTCCCTTCTTCCCTCCCTTTGTTTTACAACAAGAGAGGTTTCGTACATGAGAGCAAATAAAAAAATGTGTAGCCGCAACCATGGGCTCACGCTAGCGTTGTAAAATACAATAAATGGGTCTTAAATTTACTTCCCCTCTCTTTCCCTCTGCTTGTTTTTGTTCTGCTCCATGTGTGTCTTTTTCCACGGTCCGGTGGTTTGGAGCAGACCAGTGAATGAATCAGGGTGACTACTGTACATACGAACTGCAAATAGCAGAAGAAAGTCTTAAAACATCATTAGTGATTTGAATTTCACTGCACATATTGTATGAGCATGTCACAAACAAAAACTCTTATGTTTCTTACACTGGGCTGAAATGAAATGATTGTACATAACATAAATCCATCCATTATCTATTCACCGCTTAATTGTCATTGGGGTTGCTGGAGCCTATCCCAGCTGACTTAGGGTGAAGGTAGGGGACACTTGGACAGGTCTATCACAGGGCTACACAGAGAGACAAACAAGTACACTCACATTCAGACCTATGGACAATTTAGAAATTAACCTCAGCATGTTTGTGGACTGTGGGAGGAAGCTGGAGAACCTAGTGAGAACCCACACTGCACAGGGAGAACATGCAAACTCCACACAGATCTCAGGCAGAGACACAAACCAGGGATCTTCTAGCTGTGAGGCAACAGTTCTGTGAGTCACCATGCAGCCCCTATAACATAAACAAAATACTTAATTTTTAAAGTACTTAATTAATTCTTGGGGCACCGAGTGGAAATTGGACGACACTTTTGTTTTTCTAGTATGCGACTTCATTCTCTGCTAAAGATTCCACTGTTTCACTATTTTGTTGTATAGCAGATAATTGTTTGCTTAGCATCTTGCATATTGTAATTTCTTAATGTTAAACTCAAACAGGGACAATAAATTTCAAAAACGTTTTCCCATTGTCTTTTCAGGCAATTGAGTCCCTCACCCAGAAACTCCACGACATGGAAAGGGAGAGACAATCTCAACGATGTCACATTCAGACTCTACAAGGTAACCGACTGCTTCACCACGAGTGATTCTCCTCGGTTTATTCTGGGTCACATTATCTTCTTCTAAACACAGCGACATCTGACTCAAGTTATTGTTGACTAGAAGAAAAGAACTCTTATCTGACTAAATTCTGTTTAATGTGGTCACACCCAAACTGAGTTAACAAGTGAAAACTAAACAATGACCAGAGTTAGTTTGTTTAAAGTGGTGCGTTTTATTGATAAATAAATAATCACCACACAGTTCTTGACACATACAGTATGTATGTTGCTTCCATGATATATTATTCAGTGCCACAGCCAAGTCTGGCAAACAAGTGAATCTGGTCGTCAGATCCAGTTTCAGTCCAAAGAATCATGTCGAGCCCTTTCATTTGAAATTTCTGACCTGGCAAAAGTCATTCATGTTCACAGAAGCCTCACCTTCAGCTTATCCTTCAGATCAATGGTTGTACGAGAGTCATGGAATTTGTCTCCTTCTGTTTGTTTATCTGTGTTTGATAAGTTAGGGAGAAAATTAAAAAGGACATAACTGCAGTGCTGTACACCCCAAAAGGCAGCACACACAAAAGCATTAGGACAAAGTTGGATAATCTCATTTGAATGAATTGCTGACATCTACATTAGTTTTTCCAATTTTTTTTAAACATCAATTTTAATATTTTGGTTTAGATGTAAAAAAAATACACTTTCCGTACTAGCCTTTGACTGTTTGCAAAATCAGGTTTTAGCTATTTTACCTTCTTTCCTCGCTGTAATTAAAAACATTTTAAAGGAGCTTTTCTGTGGTTTAAGTTCTGTTCATTGTGTAAATATACACTGTGAATGTGTTGAGTAGTGTAATCACAACAAATGAAGTTCTGTGGCAGGCTATTTCAGCCTCTACTTTCTTTTACATGCATATAAGGTAGAATTTAATCTGTTTTAAGTGGCACAGATGGGCTTTGCCTTATGGCTGAATGTGGGGAAAATGCTTTAATTTTTAGTTTGCATTAAATACAGTTTGATTCACTTCCACTGCATACCATCAGTTTCACTTCGCTTGTCTCAGGAGGGATGTAGGAAAATGGAACCAGTAGCTGAATACTTGCGGCAACAGGAAGCAAGTGGATTTACAGGAAAATATGGTCTCAATTTTGTGAACCATCAGCACTTACAGCTCCACGTGCAGGGGACGAGAGCGACCAAGCAGCATTTATTTAATATCTCACAGCGTCATTTATTTCTATTGATTATTCCTTACTTGATCTACAGTGATTTAGATAACTATAAATATGTTTGATGCATAGAAATGCTGCCTCGCCCTTGTCTTAAGTTCAGAGATAGCTAGAATTTGATCTCCCCTGCCTTCTCTACTCACTATCCACCCCTGTGCTGTCTGAAACAGCCAAATCCACTCATCTAGAGGGGATTCATTCATAATTAGTGGCACTAATAAATTATTCCGATTTTGTCCACAAGGCTGCCAAAAGTAGGTAAAATTCCCTACTTAGACTAATCTCTCTTCTTATCTAGAGGAAGTTCACAGGCTGCGTGAGGAGCTGAGGGAGAGGGAGATGGAGAGGGAGGAATCGAGGAGGGGACAGAGTCCGGGAGCAGAGAGGAGGATGGAGCAGTGGAGGAGAGAGGTTGGGCGTGAGCTGAGCAGTCTGCGGGGACACATCACCCGAGCCACGTCGCTAGGCAACCTGGAGGAGAGGTGAATCAGGGGTGGAGCAGGTGGAGGTGGCGGGGGTTTAACTGCAGAGTAAACTGATGACAGGTCCAGGCCAAGATTGATATGAATGTGTTTACACCTCACATAGAATTTAAAAAGAGTTTTCAATGCTTGTTTTGGTGTCACTTTCATTTTGGGGAGAGATGTCAAGACAGCGTTATGACAACATGTCAGTCGTTTATTCCTCAGTTTCAGCTCTAAGCTCCGCCGAGAGGAGCTGGAACACCTGCGGAGAGAGTTGGACCAACTGAAAACAAGGCTAAGTGAGTTATGTGCACTCACACAAACACCGTGCCCTTTCATTGATTCAGCGGGACTGCACATGTCCCGACCCACTGCTGCCCTGCAAAGGAAAGACAAGCACAATCTTGTTCATAACGTCGGCTCTTTCTTGTTCTTCTTGGCAGGGAGGCAGGAGGAGGACGCTTTCCTCCAGCAGGCCGAGGCCAGAGAGACCAGGAGGCAGTACGAGCGCAGCTGCAAGGTGCACACGCACATTTTATGGAAACAGGTTGTGTTTGCTTCTGGAGCTTGTGGTTTGTATTCTCACAGATACTTCACCTTTCCTTTGTGTGCTTTGTTCAGACGCTGGAGGAGCTGACTGACAGCTACAGAGCTCACAGCACTGATCTGACAAAGACGCTCGCTCAGTATTCCCACACACAACAAGAGGTCCAACAGATCAGGTGAGCATGTGCGTGTTTTGTGTGTCTGGGGTTTGTGTCTTGTCTTTGAGTGGATTACATATTTATTCTCTTACATCAGGACAACAGTGTCAGAGCTGAAGGATGAGGTCAGGAAGCTCGTCATCCGAGAACCTACATCTTTGCTGTCAGCTCACACATCGGGTAAGTATCTCTTCTAGTCTGGCTCCACCATCCACTGCCTGATCAGTCTAGAAGCATGTTTTTTGTTTTTTGATTCAGGGGCCTCACCGCTCCCACTCCCTCACAGCCACAGCAGAGTTGTCAGAGTTGAAGAGCCAGAGTCTGACTCAGAAGACTTTAGCCCGACTCCAAGCCTGGCCGAGGTCAGCTCGGATGATCTGTCATGGCTGGATGAAAAAGATCCTGGTAAGACTTCATGTTTTCTGAATGGAAAAATGCACCCAAGCACGATTACTCAGTTCACCCGAAGATTAAGCGTGGTGAGTCATCAATACCACATGTTGTCACTGCGTCACTTTCACAAGCCTTCTGGTTACCTACATGCACAGTGTTTGATAACTGGATCACGCACTCCAACCAACAGAACAACGTTACGCGCCGCACCAGATGGGCACAGTCTAATGACAGTTTCAGCAAGATGGGACATGCATTTCGCCCTCCCATTTATCCCCCACACATCTGGCTCAGCTTTCACTCTGATTCACCCCCAATACACCTGAGTCACAACTACACTGTGTTTGCCTTCTCAGCATACAGTTAATTAAAGGAATAGACTGACATTTTGGAAAATATGCTTATGTGTTTTTTTGGCTTGTGGTAGATGAGAAAATTAATACCGCTCCAGTATCTGTCGTTGCTTGTTGCTGGGCAACCTCTAGGAAGTCAATGCATCTGGACAAAAAAATAGTCCCGCATGTACACAAAATCACAACTAGTCATTTTTGCATTTAGTTTTTTTTTTTGTGTGGATTAAATGCAAGAGCTATAACATGTTATAAGCCATGTTTTGTTTGCATTACACACGGCCAGGCTAGCAGTGTCCCCCTGTTTGCAGTCTTTGTGCTAAGCTAACCTCCACCTAGCCATAGCCTTGTTTTTTTATTATTGATTTTCTTATCTAACGCTTGACAAGAAAGCGAAGAAGTGTAAGTGAAAATGTCAGACTATTCCACTCAATACAGTAAAATCTGAATCCTTTGCCGCTACAGTGACGGGATCCAGTGGCTCTGTTATGCTTTACGGGGCATTTTGTTGACGCATTTAGGGTCCACTTGTCCTTTTAGGAAGGTATGAGTGCTGCAAATCAATACAAAGTTGTTCTAAGTGATCGCCTTTATCCTGTAATAAAACATTTCCACCTGTTAGGAGGGGTCTCCTCCAGAATAACGATGCCTCCATCCATGGGGCATGAGAGGTCACTGAATGATTTGATGAAAATTATGTGATTCATATGTTGTGACCTTCACAGTTACAGATCTCAACCCAGTTGCACAGCTATGTGAGATTTCGGACCAACATTTCATCGCTCTTTAACACTATAGTCAAGACCCAAGTGATGGATTATTTGTTTGGTGAATTTACCTCCAATAGAGATTCAGAGACTTTTCGCATTACTGCCAAGGCACAATGAAGCCGTTTTGTTCACCCAACACCTTTCTAAGACAATGTATGTCTCTTTTTCCTTTCATTTATCACCCATCTTTATTTCGCAAGTTTTATGAAGGCAGAAAAAAGTTGCAAAAATTCAAAAGACCCAAATTTAAAGAAAAAGCCAATATTAGAAATACAGTGTAAGTGAGGAATCCAATCTGCAGTGTACAGCGTCACTGTGAGCAGGTTTGTGGTCTGACTCCGTTCCTCCATCTGCACATAAACCACTAAAGCTCTCATTTCCTCCAACGGTCTCTGCGAAGCTGGTCGTTTCTTGGGAAATTTGGTAGTCTGTGTGTGTATTTCAGCGTGAGCTCATACGCTACTCACCCCTGAGACTTACAGTAACAGAACGTTGATGTTCCCGGAAGAGATTACAATCTCTGCTCTAAATGTTTCCCAGAGTGATTTGGGCTCGTGAAACTGGGATAATTTGACGACTTTATCCACAAACACACACACACATGCACACTAGCTCAAACTGGTACACAGTTTTTTATGGGAAAACATTTAAATGTTTTCCAACCTAATCCCACGTGGTGGCTCAGTAAAGAAGCACTCGAACACAAAAATGAACTGCTCCTTCTCTGCTCTCTGAATGTCTGCTAGCTCTTCATCAGAAGCCACGAGTACGTCTGAGCATTCAGTCTAGACGGAGCCACTTTGCTGGTCCAGGATCAGATCTGGAGGATGATGACGATGATGAGGATGGTGGTGATCTTCTTGATGACGATGTGAACCCAGACTTGGGATCTGACATAAGTCTTAATGACCTCTGAACTTTTATACTGTTATTCTTGATGAAGGGGAGATTTAACAAAGACATTTCTTCTCACTACCCTATTGCACTACCTGAGACATATGAATAATTTGAAACTGCCTTCATTTTGCCAGTACAGTTCAGACATACAGCTCTGTTTTGAACCTCAACATTTTAAAAATAGGAACAGTCAAGATAACACAAACAGCCATATGGCTTATTTCCTTTTTGGTCCCACGAGGAGGGGAAAGAAAACAAAGGATGGCAAGCAGCAGACTTGGCACAGCATACATATAACAACAAGTAATTAAATCATCCTACTTAGTGTTATTATTGTTGCTTAACAGACCTGCTCGACATAGTTCATATCTTTTTGGGAAAACTTTCTGTTAATGTGAGAAATTCTTAAATGCTATTTTTAAACTTATTTGTGAAAGAACTAGAAGAGTTGAACTCAGGACAGGCAGAGGTTTTTTTTTTTAAATGACACACACTCAAACACTTGCTAACATGTTGTGCTTAAACAAATCACCTGAATATTTAGCAAAAGCTGACTCATTCATGTCAGTTTGTTTCAAATGCTGTTCTTCAAAGCATTGTTTTCCCGTCTGCCTATCTGCTACAGTTAAGGACGGTAAAGTCCCCACAGATTCTCTTTAGATACTGTAACTGTCTCCACATGTACGGACCGATAGGTTGCTGGGAACAAACTGTGGAGTGAGGCAGCTGTTTAAAGAGTTCTTTGTAAGAGCTTCTCATTCAAAAAAACCAGCTTGTTTCATGTTGGTGCCAGCAAAAAAATTAAAATAAAAAAAAAAAAGCGCTTTTGTAAAGTGCATTATTTCTAAGTGTAATCCATCCAAAGAATATAATGTTTTAATTGTTGCCACACCCTCTGCTCTCATGTTGCACTCTACTGACAATAAATTATGGGTCTTAGCAGAGTTAAGGACAACGCTCGACCCGCTTAACCACAAGGTTCGGCTTTAGACGGGATGAGATTAAAAATAGTTGTGTTTAGGTCTGTTATGATTGCAGATTGTTGGGGTTAGATAAAGGTTTGATGTGGGCAGGACTTTAATCTTTGCCCAGAGCTAAAGTGAGATCCATAGAGAGACACAACTCGACACTTTGCTTTGTGGAGCACAGCACTGGTTTGCAAACTAAGAACTCAAACTTAAGTAGTTTTACAACTTTCTCTTTTCCCCTGTCAATGATTTAACCCTGACAAACTCATCTCCGTGTATCAAAATTAGATGTATATAGAAGTTTTTCCTCATGAAAATGATCCCTTCCTGAACCTACAATGATTTTGTAGTTCTATGAATTCCCTATCTCTCGCTGCAACTCGAGCACACCAGCTCAACCAGAACTCTGCTAAACCACTGTGAAATGGCTCTATGCTACACATTAAGTGGCGACGTTGTAATTCAGTCATACATGCTCGAACCAGAAAGAGCAATGATGCAGAATGACCTACCCTGCAAGTTCATGGGGATGAGTCCTCCGGTTGGTTATGTTTGGTTTGTGAAACTGTCTGAATAGGTATTTTTGAGACTGTTGTCGCCACACTGCAGTTTCAGTGGCATTCATGTGTCTTCTAGTATATAAAGAAAACACCATATAGAAATGTTAGTAACGTTAAAAATTGGATTTTCACTGGGGCGGGTCTTTAAAGTTCCAGTGATCATGGCTGGCACTGTGTCAAAAGTTACTGTTCATTCATCAGTGTGGCAGAGTAATGGATATTTAATGGGGTTTTCATCCTGCCATAATGCACTCTTCGGTCCAGCAGGAATCTGATGAAGGATGGGGTTTTGATTCCTGGTAATGCAGCAGAAGTGACGGCAAAGAGGAATCAAAAGCTATTACTGTTATCAAGGCGCCAATGCCCCGCCACCTCCACTGCGATCTTCATGTACACAGATCGCAGCTGAGACAGTCGAGGGTCCCTTTATGCCGTCATGTCTGACATGAATCTCACAGTGCCAGGTGAGGTGTGAAGCTGCTAAATATTTCAGCTTCCAGACACCCCCCATCAAGGATCCCAGACCACAGTGCACAGCTAACAGGCGGGGTAGCTGCTCAGAGGGGTGCATATATGGAGGCTTAGGTGGTGAATTTGACCACACACATTGTTCAGCTCATGTAACGAGAGGGATTGTCTCACTGGTCCATACTGAACAATAAAAGACCCTCTAGAAAACAATAAATGACACAGAGCAGAACATAACATTTTCACAAACCTCTTCTTGCACACAATCCTTCTGAAACTGTTAATGTTGTGGTTGGAGAGATGTTTAATGAAGGAAAGGCTCATCTATTTGTCATGTGGCCACATAATGACTGATGAATCAGACCTTTTTACTGCCATTTTATGGCATTTGCCAAGTATTGTGCAGTGGTGCTGCAGCAAAGCAGCGCATTGATTCATTCACTGAAGATCTGTAAAAGAATTGTTTTGTGTTTTGACTCCAACAATAAAAGTCTGTGTTACAAGCAAGGAGGATTTTTCTGTTGTGGCCTCAGTGGATCAGTGTTGTGTTTCTGATTGGGTTTTTGTTCTCACTGAAGTCGAAAGTTGTTTACAACAGAGATCTAAATGGAAATAAGAGAAAATATGCAGAAGGTGGTTCCAAAATACCTTTAATCATAAATCACCAACAGTCCATAATCCACATCAGGCAGCAAGGCCTCATTCAGCATTATTTTAACACATCGAGAAATGGACAATACAGGACTTACACACATTTTAACACTGAGTACAAAATTATTATGGCCTTCACAGTCACCAAATCTCGATCCAATAGAAGAACTGTAGGAGATTTTGGACAGCAACCACCACAGGACACCAAATAAACATTAAACACTTGAAGGAGAACAAATCTTGGAACAGTGATATATTGTCTTATACATGCATAGAATCTGTGCCAAATAGCTCCGGATCTGTTCTGATGGCGCATCACATTACTCTTGATGATTTTATTTCATTTTTCTTTTATCTGTAGCTGCTTGTGGCACAACTACTAAACAGCAAACACTGTTTTGGCAAACCAGACGTGTAAATTTCAGGGGGAGTGCATTGGATAAGGATATTTTCACCATAAACTGATGCAGAAAAGGCACAAATTGATGCATACATATTCACCAGAATGCAGGGAGTCAAGTGTTTGATGTTTAAAATTTCCTGGGGGAGGACGCCCACACCTCACGTTCAAACAAACCCACTGCTGAAATTCATAAGCTTGATTCAAATCAGCTTCCACTTTGCATCAGTAGATAAGCTGTATGCTAAATAAAAAGGAACTGCATGTGTTTTGCATCATTATGGGTGAATCTGTTGTCCTGTATATGTCACACTTCCACTCATATTTTCCTACACATTTTCATAGCAAGTATACAGCGAGGCCGATGCGGAGTATAACCAAAGGAACATTTGTGAGCGTGCTTACTGGAGATAAGGTGTCAGTCCATGGAACATTTCAATATGTTTGTGACGGGTGAACGCTGCAGCAGCTAGAGATGAGGAGTTTCGTAAAGTCTTTGTTTTTGTTTTTTTTGCATGATGCAATCATCAGTAGTATTTACAACGCACAGGACAATGCTAACATTGTGTAAAAAGGCCATTGACCAACGGTTTGCAGCTGTCAGTGTGTGAAGGAGTGCCTCATGGTGAACATGCTGGAGGCAAAACTTCAAACACAGGCAAGTCAGAGCAGCTACCAGCCCTGAAAGTGTGTTGACATGGGAATCGCACAAAGTACTGGGAATGACTGGCAAATCTGGAAGTTAGTTTATCTGGAATTTCAATGGAGTATACAATAAGAGCTGTTCCTATACTGTGTAAGGCACTCTCTCCTGGATTTAAGACTGCAGGAAAGAAAAAGAAAACACACAGCACATATCAAAATCATGCCTAAAGGCAGCAGGACCTACAACACAGAAAGAAAACTTTAAATATTCTCCACCATGCCACTAAAACATCATACATACCCTCTTAACAGACTCTCACACATGCACACTCACCTACGAATGCACACACACAAAACTTAATTTTTCTCATACACAAAAATATTTTGTCCCCCCCCATGTCCTGAAAAAGTAAAGTGCAACCTTGTTAACACTATAATCAGGCTGTTTTATTAATTTCTTTTCTCTTGCCTCTCAGTCGCCTTTATTTCTGCCAGACTTTACCTGATGAAGGGAAATCAGACCAGTGTTACCAGGTGAGAGTCTGGCAGGACAGGATCAATCTGTCGCGTGTGAACCATTACAGAGATAGTTACAATGGATGATGCTGCCTCCGGCTTTACACTTTTTGTCTTTAGGGAAATCAAAATACTTTATACACCCCAACAACCTCAAAAGATGGGCTGAACACTAGGAGGTGTACAGTACTGAGCGGAGGCCTAATTTATAATTGCACCAAAATAGACATTTTCCAAAGGGACCCATCAAGGGTGGTGTCTTCATTGTCCACTGCAGTTTCAGTCGCGTCCATCTCTACCTGGCAATGATCTGGATAAATGAAAGCAATCCAGAAATGTGCTCACACCTACCCAGAGTTCTTTCTGTTTGCTGCCGATTAAGGAAGAGAGACCAGGTGCGACAACAACAGCGGCCTGAGTCTGGATTGGAGGAGGGTATCTGGGTGCCAAAAGCTCTGTTGTGCCTCCATCAGTAGTTGTACATGGACAAGGGTGTGTCTTCCATCATATCATCCTGCAGAGGTAAAATAGAATCACTTTCTTGTCAAGTGTTATGAGATCTAAAATTAATACTACTCTTTCATCTCTAGGGTAAATATGAAGCCATAGTCAGCAGATAGTTTAACTTAGCATTGCATAAGAACTTGAAACATCTAGCAAAACACTTACCCTGTCTCTGTCCATATCCATGACACAATGTCTCAAAACCTCCATAATTGACAAGCTGTATCATGTCTGTTTTATGCATTCAACAAACCAAAGTTTAGTTTTTTTAGCGAGTATTTGTGCTAAGCTAAGCTAACCGTGATACGAGAGTGATATCAATATTGTCATCTGAGTTGCTGCGAGAAAACAAAACTGTATATACCTAAGTAAAATGATTTCAATATTTAGAGTTTAAAATTGTTGTGGTTACTATATAACCATAATCGGTGACATCTAGCTAATAAATGAAGGAATCTCTGTATGTCTGTATGTTTTTTGACATAACTCGTAATCTTTTTCAAACCTGCCGGGTGAATCACCAGGGACCCAAGGAAGTGCGGTGCCGAGTTTGAAGTAATTTTGTTATTAGTGCTTAATTTTCTGACAATACGACACCACTTGGTAATTAGTTGGCATTTTTCAATGATATTCACTTGTCTTGCTCCGGTAACACAGGAACAGGGCCTAGTACCAGATCATAGGAGCTGGGATCTACAACAGCAGGCAGGACCCGAACAGCCTTGCACGTTGTAGCAGGATACAAGCTGGGACAGTATACAGTGAACGGCATAACCAAGTGGCGACATAGTGGTGGTGGACAAGGAGCAGAAGAGGGCAGTTGGGATAGTTGTTGGAATCCCAGCTGCCAATAACATCAGGAACAAGGAGTATGAGAAGACTGAGAAGTACCAGAGGCTGAAGGAACATCTAGAACATATGGGGAAGGTCAAGGCCAAGGTAGTCCCAGTGGTACTTGATCATCAGGGGCTATAACCCTCAAAACTGGGATAATGGCTCCAGCATATTCCAGGTACAACATCTGAGGTGTCTCTCCAGAAGACTGCAGTGCTAAGACCGTCAACTCCCAGGTCTAACTTGAGGAAGATGTTTGGACTACAGAAGCATTGGTTCTAATAGTATATTTTATTTTCATGACTCAAAATGTTGACTGGGTGCCACTGATTTCCTCACCATTGGTAGATCCTGCAGCCTGCGGAACTCTGGTCTGTTGTCTCTTCGGCGCAGCTTGAGGAAGAGGAGCAGGGTGATGATGACTGCAGTGATGATGAAGGCCGACACCAGCCCGGCCAGGAGGGGGTCCAAGGCAGGCGAGTCCTTTTTCGCTGGAACAGAAACACAGCAGACACGTCAGCAGGGCCTTTCTTCTCTTAGGTCAGATCAGGATGGATTTCACTTTGACTCAACATGGTGCAAAAAGCAGAACCACAGCTTCTTAAGTGGCTGTTTAAAGTTGTGACGAGCTAAATATAGATGCTAAAGCAGCATGTTGAGTGTTCATCATGCAGCTCAGGACAGAAATGTCAAACAGGATGGTGATGTTTAAGTTGCCTGTGCAGTACTTAAGGTCACTGCTGAACAAGTTCTAATGTCTTAGAACTGAATTTAAGCACTTTAAACAGTCTATTCAAGTAGCGCAGCACGCAATCCCTAAAAGCATCTTGACCTTTCGATGTTACTGCTTTACTGTTTGTATATTTCAATGCAGCAGGGATTTGCATCTGTGTTCTTGGCTGCGTATTTCTGGACATAGATGTTGCTATGGAAGACTGTTTTTGTAAACTTAGCTGTTTTTATACCGTCTGGTAGAAAAGTAACAACAACCACAGAGCAGTGAAAGCTCCCTGTTCCTCTGGCTAATGGAAAGAGGCCATGTGCCAAGCGCTTAATAAAACCACACAAGACTGAGACAAGCAGAGAGAATTTTGTATTTTAACAGTAGTCAAGAAAGCTGGTCAAGACAGACAGAAGGACAGGAAGACAGACGAAAGAAAGAAAAACAGAAATCTCGAGGCCGAAGTCCCATGACCGCCTCTGTCCCTTTTCTCAAACAAACCCATGATTGTGGAGTGCTTGGTGGTGACAGTGCTAGTAGAAGATGTAAGCGGGGAGGGTGTGTGCGTGTCTGTTTGTGGAGAAGCAAGGACTGGCTTGTGCTGCAAAACAAAGAACAGTGTCGCCTTTGTTGTGACGCCAATTCACTTCTGGCTCTGTCAATATCCAGGCAGTGAATAGTCCAGAACGAATTCATACAGCAGCACAGAAGGTATTGTGCACTTACCGTCGCCCCCCATGTTCAGCTGGGATGGGTTGTCGGAGTGAGTTCTGGCGGAGGGGCTGCTCGGCGGGGAGCTAGTTGTCTTTGGGTGGGCCATGCTGGAGGATTGTGACGTGTGTGCAGTAGTGGTGGCCACATGGGAGGAGCTGGTGCTGGATGCTGAAGTGGACTGGGTGGTGGTGGTAGTAGTAGTACTACTGGGGGAAGTTTGTGGCTTCGGTGGCTCAGATGTTGGGGAAGAAGTGACGGAGGGTGTTGTGGTTGGAGAGGGCTGATGTGATTGTGTAGTGGAGTCAGAGAGTGGAGGCTCAGAATGGTGCGATGTGTTGTTGTGTGTGTTGTTGTGATCTGGCGAAGGTGTTGCAGTGACGTCTGCAGAGGAAGTGTGATGCGTGGTGCTGGTATCAGCAGGGGAAGTTGGGATGTGAGTGATGGGGTTCTCAGTGGGAGGAGCTGAAGGCAGTGATGGGGGCTGATTTCTTTGGGTTTCATTCTTTTCTCCATCCACTGGGAAAGAGACCTCGGTAGCTGCAGGAAAGAGGAAGTCGTGATTAAAATATCGCAAGTGCATAATATGAAGTGCATGGCTGAAGCATGTGAGGAATTAAAGGTCCAGTTCACCCAAATATAAATAATCTTATTTCCTTAAACAGTGATTGCAAAAAAAAAAAAACATTTTTAGAGAACTAATTCATACATTTCAAATGTGAGTTCTGACAAGACAGCTGACTTTGTGTTGTTTGGATACCAGTAACTGGGACACTAGACTGGAAACTAGGACTGAACAATAAACTGATTTCACATTGCATTTGAAAACAATGCAATTAGCAAATCACAAAGGCTGCAATTTAGGATATACAAGTCAGTTAACATCTATATAGAACACTGAAGACAACAGCTATTAAATCGATGTGCTTTCTATGATAGAAATAAGATTTGTGTTGCAAATTAAGGAGTTCAAATATTATAGTAAAGACCCTACATTATTATATAGATTGTGTGAATTATTACAGTAATTTAAATATTACAATTAAAACCCTACAAAATTATATGAGATATAAATTTACCTTTCTAAATCTAATGATATGGTTAAAACCCTGCAGTATTATATATCATAATGTGTAATGTAATCTGACCAGCTTAAATGTTAGGGTTAAGAATTTAACAATTATGTTATATACTCTTACAAATTACATGAACAATTAAGAAAATTAAAGTGAATAACATACAAACTTACACGCAAGAAAAAGGTGGGTTATTAGATAACGAGTCTAATGCTGTGAGCCAGTTTAATTTAGTCCAGACAGATTGAAGCGTTCAGGAACAGTTTCCTCCCATTTATGTAACCTATGTAGTTCATTCATTCACATATGAACATTCTTTTCATAGGATATTTAGCATTTTATATTTTTCTTTTTGTTTATTTTATTTACTGCACATTTCTGCCTATTTATATATATTTATGGTGGTGGGAACTGTACTCTTTCTGCTGTAACAATCAAATAAAGTATTTCTAGTGTATTCACTATTGTTCCACTGACATCTGACATATTTCATACATTTTGCAGTTTGTCTGACCCAGAGTTTTAACTGTCGTGTCAGTGGTTATGCAAATTCATGCTGTTGTACTTGTGTGACAGTCATGTTTTTCATGGCTGCTCTTATTATAATGCTGCATTACATGTTTTAAATCAATTACACAGCTAATATTGGACTGAAGATTGACCTAAAAAAAATTCTAGTGTTAATCAAATCCCAGTATCTGTCAGAAAAAACTGCAATTACATATTATACCCAAATTAAGATTTTCAGTTCATTTCTATTTTTCTTACATTGCACTAATTCACAACATATGTCACCTCATAGCACTTCACACAGTAGCATGAAGACCTTATAAATTTTAAACAAAGAACCCCCAATAAATCCAAAGTTCCCTCTGGATTCCTTTTGAGCAAGCACTTGGTGATAGTGGGGAGGAACAAAAAACCTCCACTTTACTGGGAAAGACAAAACCCCACCTCTGACAGAACCAGGGAGGGCAGCCATTAGCACCGACTGGCAAATCATTTGACTCTCTGGAATAAGACGTTTCTTTAGATTCTTTGCACTGCTTTGTATCAAACTGAAATAATTCAACTACTTTCAGATGGATTGGCATAAAATTTTGTGAAAACATTCATATCTAAGTACTAAATGCTAAATAGAGCTTCTTGAGTTTGTTCAAGACCTTTCGAGTCCAGTTCCAGTTGTTTGTTTACGGCAATGACCTGAATGAGCATCGTCACAGTCATAGTTTAGACATTCATGGTTCCCAGAATTTATATTCTAACAACTTTAGCAACTCATTCCTGATTCCAAGTCTTGGTAACCCTGGAATTAAATTCAGTAGAGAGATTCATGTTCCCCTGAGGATGAAACGCAGTTACTTTGATGATCGGTTAAACTGCTCATGTAGCACCATCATCCCTTCAAAATCTGATTTTGTCCATTGATTTAAGACCAGATACCTGCTAATCTAATGCAATTCCCGTCAACCTCCACTGAGCTGTGTTCTTAGTGCTAATTTGTAAAATGCTAACTCTCTGAACAAAGCTAATGAAGATATTAAAACTATTTTTATACCTGCTAAACATCAGAATATCAGCGCTGCTATTATGAGCGTGCTTATGTAACTAAAGCCTTACCTGATGATTAAATGTACATTTTACAATCCTATGAGCAAATGAAAATCCATTTACCATTCCCTCCATTGTACCAGGGTGGACGCAGAAGACTAAAGGTCAAATGCAACTAAGCCTGGACAAATATAACCGCAGTTATCTGTTGGCCTAAATGCTACAGAGACACTGACTCTTGCAAACGGTTGAGTTTTTCCACAAAGATAAATGATCTGAAAAGGTGCCCGGCCTGTGAATGTGAGAGTGTGTGTGAAAAAGAGTGAGTTTGTGAGGGAGGAGTTTTTCGCTTCTACCTTTCTCACCTCCTTGTGAAAAGTCGCACAGCATTTAATCACTTCTCTCCTGCTATATCTGAATCTAACTGTTCTCCAAGTGTGTTTTTTATTGCTCTCTTAACAGATTACACCTTAGTTTAGTCACTCATTGCTTCTTCTTTTTTTCTTCTTTACTTCCACAGCATCTTAACACCATCTCTAATGCGTATGTAGACTTCTTTCCTTCTCTGTGCTCTGTTTTCTTGAAGTCTAGACTGAGTTCTCTGTTCCTGCCTGTGTTGTCTTTGCTGTCAACTCTTTAACCCTGTCACGAGCTCTGCAGCCCACTTCTGGACGTGGAAAATGACGATAAAGACTTTGTTAAATATAGCTCCTAAACTCTGAGCCACCTGCTGCCGGGCTTCCTAATAAATTCCTCTGAAGTGTGACAAAACTTCCGTGCTGGCAAACTTCAAACAGGCAGAAACAATGACCACAACATCCCATCACCTTTCTTTTGTGTGTTTGCACATCACAAAGACAGCAAAACATTCAGTTTGCCTGTATTGTCATTATTATTCCTTACACACAAGAGGGGGAATGTGGAGTTGTATAGTTACCATTGTCTTTCCTTGATTCAGATGTCACAGAGATGGGCTCTGTAGTTGTGTTGTTGCTCACTTTGCTGTTGCCACTGGAACTTGTGTTTGTCTCAGAGCTGTTTGGTGCATGACTGGTTGGGCTGGAGCCAGAATCAGGCAGAGATTTTGCAACTGGGACCACAGACTCTGCTCCAAGTGGACTTTTCGAAGTAGGAGAGGCAGTAGCATGGTCGCCATCTGATGAGGTAAGAACACTCGTTAACAACTCATTTGCTCATTATTCCGAGCAAACATGAGGCAACCGGCGCGATGCACAATCCAAAACCATCTGAATGACTCACAGTCAGCGCAGGCCAAGGTGTTTATTCAAACAATCATTATTAAAACTGAAAGATGTGTGCGCAAACAGGCCTGTGCAAACATCCAGGCACCAAAAGCAAAGTGAGGATGCCTTCAAAAGTAATACCATAAAAAGCTTTTTTGCATTCATTAATGGCATTACCATTCATTAACCTTTAGTCAAAACAGCAGCAGCTTTGCTCAGTAGACTTGCACACGGTTTTTGATAGTTGGCAGGAAGGTCGTTGAGCATCTTGGAGGACTTGCCACGGTTCTTCTGTTGATTGTAATCCCAGACAGAGTTAAGATTGGAGCTGTGTGGGGGCCACACCATCTGCTGCAGCAACTCCTCATTCCTCTTGTTGCTGCAAATAGTTCTACAGTGATCAGCCACAACATTAAAATCAGCTGCTTTATATTTTGTAGGTCCCCATTGTGCTGCCAAAACAGTTTATGGAGCATAAACATGGGAACTCTGGGGATGTCCTGTAGTGTCCTTTGGGTCCTTGAAAGGTGGGGCTTCTATGCAACAGAGTTTGCTCAGTGCATCCCATGAGATTGGGATCTTGGGAGTTCGGAGTTCTGGTTAACCATCTGAGCTTTTGTTCGTGTTCCTGGACCTATTCCTGAGTCATTGTTGAGGTGTGTTGGGGTGCATTGTCTTGCTTGGGAAGTCACCTTGCCATTAGGTGGTGTGTTTCACTTACAGAAATGTTCAGGTAGGTGGAACAAGTCAAAATACCACCCAAGGTTTCCCAGCAGAACATTACACTTTAACCAGATGATTGATTCTTCCATCAGTGGTTTTAATGCTGTGCCTGATCAGTGCATACAGGCCCTTTCACACATGCACTTCTTTTCATTGATCTGACTGAGCAAACTTTTTCCATCGAATCTAATGCTAGTACAATAACTGTCTTCACCTATGAGGTGAATTAAGCTGTAAGGAACACTAACGTTAAAGTGTCCTATGCGTCAGTGATAGAATGACTTTAACTTTAACATCACTTTAACGGAGTGATGAAACCAGCAATGTCACATATCCCATTTCTGAGCAGAGCTGACTCTGACTGGCTGTATGTTTGGGTTCGGACCAATCAAAGTCTCTCCTTATGGTATTGTTTAATGGATATAAAGAGCTTAAAAGTTTTGCACAGCACTGTATATATTATTTATCCAAGAAGAGCTATCTGTCCATGAAGACTTTTTTCCAGCAAAGCATTGCAGCACTTTAGTAGAGCAGCCTGCCCAGTATCGATCAGTCTTCACTGGAGCAAACAGGGTATCAGTGTCATGCTAAAGTGTTCGGTAAGAAGATAGCATGCCATATAGCTGCTTTGCAAATCCAGATTTTCTTTTTGCATCAGGAGGCACATTTCCAACCATTTAGGCATATGACCCTCAAATGTGAAGCAAAGTAAGGCTACTCATGACCCTCTGAGGTGTGCTTAATTCAACTGAAATCTTATGTCCCTTTCTACGCTGTAAAAAACAAACAAAATTTTTTTAAAAGCTGTGAAAATGTGGCAGAAATAAGGATGTCAGAAATAATATGTTAAAAAAATAGTGACAAAAGCAAAAGCAACAAATACCTGTAGAATAACGATATTTTATTTAGTGAATACAATACAGAGAAATGTAATTTTATGGGCACACATTGGAAAACAATTAATTATTATTTGTAAAAATACAAATTTTTGATGCAGTTTTTTATAGTCAACATGGAAATGTGTACTTCTGTGATTTTGCTAAATATTTTGTGTAGTTTAATTTGAAAAATAAGAGTTAAAAAAATCAGCAACCATTTTTCAGTATATAAAATGTGTATACATACATTATTTTAAAAATACTGTAATTTTAAGGTCAAACTTTGTAAAAAAACAAAAAACAAAAAAAAACCATTTAAAATAATATATATTTTTAGGTAAATATTTTTGGACACATTTGCAGTTTTGTCCCTGTTTTCCTATGGCTAACATGTAAATTAATACATTTTTACTGTGATTTTACTAGATATCATCAGTAATTTAATAAAACAAGTAACATTTGTAAAATAACAGTAAAATGTTTAAAAGATTATAATTAAAAACTTTAAAACGTTTTTTTTTACCCTGAAGGATTGCTAAAATGTTGTTAGTGGCCTGAAATGTCAATAGTCAGTTTAAAAAATGAATGAAATAAACATAGCAGAAACATTCTCTTGTTTCTTATTGTGTGTTTGTTAATCTTGACATCCCCACTCACACTGATCTAATTTATTTTATTTATGTGTCTTCTTTGAGGGCTGGAAACCAGTGGACAGATTACACAGTCACATTAATGCAAAGTACAAGATAAAATGGATAAGGACCGACTCTTACTTTATGCAACTGGAGCCCACATGAGACAAAAGTCATTTTAAGTCTTTGAAGTAATATCATTTTAATGAAGACCTTCAATCTCTCTCGCTGCTTCTCTCCTCCCCCCTTCTGTCTCCATGTCCTTCGCGCTACTGTACAAATCTCCATTTCTGCCTCTACCTTCTTCCCTTTGATGAAAACCAGAGCACTAATGTAATGTAAAGTCATTACCGTCCTGTAACACACTGCCCTGATGCCTTTCATTACCTCCATAATCACTCACACAACTCATCAGCCCACAGCATGAGGGCGAGAGACATAGAAAAGGAAAGAGAGAAAGAGAGAGACCTGTTTGAACTCTAACTGATACCAAAACAGACTCACTCATAAATAGACAGAGGTGCTCGGCTGCACAATACCCGCCTTGTTCCCTCACTTTAGCTCTATTAGAGCGGCTTGTGTCAAATGCTGGAGTGGTCGGCTCTGTCTGTGTTTGTATACATGTGTGTTTCTGTGTGTGTGTGTGTGTGTGTGTGTGTGTGTGTGTGTGTGTGTGTGTGTGTGTGTGTGTGTGTGTGTGCAGAGCAGATTCATAAAGAGAGTCACTGTTTCCACTATTGCACACCGCTCTCTCCAGATATTACAGGGTTCTACTCACAATCTTTCAGGCCAATGCAGCACGTACCTGGGGAAATAGCTTTTGCTCACTTCTTGACCCTGCCAGCCAGAAGGAACAGCCAACCGTTTCTCTGCGAGCAGATGTCTGCTGCTTCAAAACTCAAAGCTGGAGGAGCCTAACAGTGATAGAAACCCAGCTAACCGCTCCACTAGAATCGCAGCATGTTTTTCTGCTGATAGTCAATACAACGGATCATTTTTAAGGCGATTTCCCTGTTAAGTACAACTGAAAAAGCTAAAAAAAAAAAAAAAAACACACCAAAAAACCCTGAAACTGTGCATATTGTCTTACCTGCTTTTTCCAAAAATGTCTAATGTTGTGTTTGCTTGGCGGTTAGTTAGTCACGTTATTTAAAATGACATTACTGACGCAGGGGTGAAACAATACCAGGAAGAAGCATCACTTATTACACGTGACAGTAAACAAAATCCTTTGTCTTCTGTCCACACAAAAAAGTCCCTAACACATAATTTAGTTTGTTTTTCAAAGAATTTCTCACAATTGAAGGCTCTAACATGTAGGTCTTAAAATGTTTTGTAATCAAATAAGGCATAAAATGGATTTTATTTGTTCATTTTTGCCAAAATGAGCAACAAAGGCTTTTTTCTACAGGGAAACAATTAAAGCTACCACTTTCTACGCCAGTACTGTATACCTAAATGTAACCAAGACACATCGAGCATATCATCATTTTTAGTACATTTCTGCTCCATATGATGCTCTACCACAGTATAAAATTATAAGTAAATCAGTCAAGTCTTAATTTAGCCATAGTCTCTTAAACTCTGCAGAGTAACCGTTAAATCTGTGTCTTTCTATACCAATACTGTACCTGAATCTAACCATTATTTTTGCTTTTTCTGATCGTATACTATAACAATAGAAGTAAATCAAATAAGTTTTAACTCATTCTCTTAAACAGTGTGTATTACCTAATGGCTATGTCTAGGTTTAATTAATTTTCTTATTCTATACAAGACAACTTGTCTTTCTGCAAGACCAAAAGAACGTGATTCATTGAATACACTGGAGGCCAGATGAGTCAAGAAGTAGAACAAAAAAGCCCTTGGCCATGTAACATGTTCTGTACTAAGAAAACTTGAGGGGATTTTTATTAAACTGCATTTTCTCCGCTTCCTTCCTACACACTCTATGTGACGTCTGGCCACCATAAAAACCGAACCTGCTACCACTGCACTGCTTTAAATCTCTTCATAAAGTCTACATAGTGTACTGCAGAGGAAAGCCAATTAGCAGGAGCCCAGTAAAATGACAGCGTGCTGCTACACATAATTAGAGGTGTCATTTATCACAATGTACTTCCCTGCTCATTTACCGCCAATAAATATTCTCCAGTGGAGCAGTGCTGTTTTCTATTCATTCGAAATTTCAGCTGAAGGAGCTGATGGGATGGTTCAGCCCAATAAAATCTTTTCAAATGTCAATAGTCTCATTTTCCTTTTATGTGAGATGTGCTGATGGAGGAAGAAAGAAAGAAGGAAAGAAAGAGAATGGAGGAAGAGAGGAGGAAGTGTGTGGACCAGGTAGAGTAGAAAGCAGAAGGTGGCTTAGGAGTGAAATACAGGATGTGTGAGAGGTGTGCAAATGTGATGCAGGCAGAAAGCGGAAGAAGGCAGGAGGCAGGAAATTGGGTTAGAGATAAACTGTGGGGTTATTTAAACAAAAAGGAGAGGAAATTTTTAATAAAGCTGCTCTGAATGAAAGTGAAGCGGGGAGTCAAAGTGGAGTTTATCCACCTCTGATCTCAAGTAGGGTTGAAAGGAAACACACAGGAGGAACTGAAATGTCCTCCTGTCTAAACACACACACACACACACACACACACACACACACACACACACACACACACACACACACACACACACACACACACACACACACACACAGACTTCTTACTTTAAACTCTGTTTTGACAATTTACAGCTTGACACAGTGAGAGAAGCTGCCCTCAAGCAGCACGTGTCCAAAGGTGAGACTTACAAATACTATGTTTACATTTCCAGCACAAATTCAAAGTGTATTGCTTTAATCAAAGTGGCATAAAGTTAAAAATCCAGACCAGATATAACCTGCTACCTACCATGTTCAGCTGATCCAAAGTTAATGAGCAGGAGCGCACAAAGGGCAGCCCAGAGTTTGGTCTCCATCCTCTCTGTCCTGGCGTTTCCTCTTGCCTTGCCTCTCTCTTTCTATATTTCACAGTCCGATTGACTTTAATGGTTTTACGCAGAACCCAGGCAGCTGTTCAGTGTTTTACCCACAGCAGAGAGACGCACAGCAGCTCCGCCAGTGTTTGCGTGGCTGCACGACTGAAGGAGGAGTGAAAGCGTCCTGAGTGCTGCTCTCTCTCTCTCTCTCTCTCTCTCTCTCTCTCTCTCTCTCTCTCTCTCTCTCTCTCTCTCTCTCTCTCTCTCTCTCTCTCTCTCTCCAGAAACAGTGCCACGTTTTCCCTGTTCAAAATAGTCGCTGGATCGGACTCGGTGCCATGACGCGTAGACGGACATCTACCCACGCAGCGCAGAAGGGCACACAGTCCACATCATGTGTTACAGAGCATCAGCAGTGACAGGCAGATAAATCACCTCAGCTTCTGTGAGATCCGTACAGTTATGAAGATGTTTATTCACATTCATCATTTTACGCAGCATGCCATAGGATTTGGCGACATGTTCCTGTTATTTTTTCTCCTCCCACCATTTTTACGCACAGCCAAGCGTTCGTCTCTTTTATGCATTTATTAGGGTCCGAGCACCGACGGTGCGAAGACCCTATTGGAATGCAAGGGTTTATTATTATTATTATTATTATTATTATTATTATACTTTCTACGTCTGCCGGGAAATTGCCATTTTTGGCGGCCTTATCAAACCCCAAAACGCGTCAAACTTGGCATGCTCATCAGGACTGGCGAGAAATTTGATATTTTATGGGAGTTGCGCATGTGTGTGGGAAAATGGCTCCATAGCGCCCCCTGGAAAATTGAAAAATTGGTCATTAGGCCAACTTGCACGACGTTTCATCTACAGCTACAAAGTTTTGTATGCATATTCAGCACATCAGGAAACCCAAAAAAGTCAATCATGACCACATCCTAACACCAACAGGAAGTCGGCCATCTTGAATTAGCTGTAAATTTTTCAAAATTAATAACTCATTGGGGATAAGTCCGAGAGACGTCAAATTTGGCCAATATATGCAAACACGCGACCTGATGAAAAGTTATCAAAATGTTCATCTCATTTCAGAGGGCGTGGCCATGGCGGCCTCCTGAACTTTGATGCTTCGCCATTAAACATCAACTGCTGTGTAACTGCCCTAAACATGCTCAAATCTGCCTCAAACTTTACATGTGTGATCAGAGTCCAGGTACTGATCACATCCATAGGCCGACATGCACTCTCGGTCGCAGCGCCACCTGGTGGACGTGCGTGGATTCGCCGACCAGCAAGGATGCGAGGACCCGTCCAAAGCTGCTTGCAGCTTTAATTCATATTATTATTACAGTAATAAAATGAAACGAGTGGGGGGAGTTCATCACACTCTGTATATCTGTAATATTGTGCTTCTATATAGGTTCATGCGATGGTTTGTTTAATCCAAAAATGACTGTTTGGGAGTGATGTGCCGTAATATTGTGTGCCTAAGAATAAATAAATCAGCGGTACGTATAAATCCTGAACAACGTGGAATGACGCTGGAGATTTTATTTATCAGTATTTATAATTATGATATAAAAATGAACACGTCATTTCAGGTATTTGACTTTTTTGGAAGCTGTTAGAATAATATCCTTGTTTTTTTGTTTTTTTAATCCGTTACTGGCGCTTTCCTGGGGGTGTTTACTGTGTTGTTATGTCTTTACTGAGCCACATGGAGGCGCTGTTGCTCCACAGCTGATTCTCTAAATAGATACGTCACGGTTTAAAAAGGGTTCCTCAATTATTCTGTTCAGAGGCCACCTTTCTCACACAGTTATTTCATTCATTTCTACTTGGTTTCCATGAAACTGATGCTCATATTAAACACTGCTGGTTTACAGTAAGAACAGACATATCTTTGAAAAATAAAGGGATTTTTCAAATTTCTTAGGTAAACTGGTGATTGATATTACAAAGAAACCTGACATTTACATTTTTAAAAAAGCTTTTCTGTGATATGATGATCATGTACTGATATTTTTGTGATGATAATTACTTCCAGTAGGAGCTTGTAGTACATAAACCAGATATATTTCCCCCTTGTATAGTTTCAATTCCAAGTAAGTGAAACTGAAATCCTTCCTCCTTTCTGACCTACTGTTTTGTTACTTTTTTGTCGACATCATCTAGTGATAGTTTTGTAATGATTCTTACTTACAGGAGTTAATATTCTCTTCAGCCACATACTTGCCTGCAGTTTTTTTCCCACATTTAACTATATGTTAGTACGTGTTAGTACCTTTGCTTTATGTGTGAAAAATATAATTGCATATTACTTTTTTAAAGGGTAGTTTGTAGTCATGTTTCTCGATCATTTTATCCATATGTTCATGATTACTAGACAACACATTGTTTTAGATTATTTTTTTAAAGCCTTACACATGTTAATGCATGAGGAGTTTAATATGTTCAGGAATTTGGATGACTTGTGGGACCAACAGGAAATATTTCTTTTCTGCTGAAAATTTGAAAGATTTGTAGTTATTATTGATGATTAATATGTTGATTATTTTCTTGATTATTCGATTAATTTCTAAAAATTATGAAAAATCCGTGTTTTCCAAAGCCCAAGATAACATCTTCAAATGTCTTGTGTATACAGACCAAAGATATTCAGTTTTCTAACATAGAGGGGTAAAGAAACCAGAAAACATTCAGATTTAAAATGTTATTATCTTTTGTTTAAAAATGCTCAAATTGACTAATCGATTATCAAAATACTAATCAATGTAATAATTAACAACTAACTGACCAGTTGTTGCAGCTGAAGTTTAATTTTTCCAGAGGCAACCAATGAGATACTGTATAGTAAATATTCTCTAGTTCATTGCCTCTGACACCATCTTAAACTCCATAATGTGAAGATTTTGCCTCATTAAATTTATGTGAAAATGCCGCATTCAAATGTAAATACTTACATATGACACTTGATAAACAAACAAATAAAATGAACAAACTAATAAAGTTTAATCTAAATAATTTGGCGACAGTATAGAAAGCTAAATTAACTAACTAAAGGTTAATAACAGTGATACACAAAGACTACCATTAATGTTTTTGAAACCTTTAAAAATCGCTGTCTCATTTACTGGGTGGTGCTTGACCGGTTACGCTTCGATTCCGGTTTTTCCCACAGCGCCTGAATGTAGCAAAGAGCTCCTGGTGACGGAGAGGAGGCAGAAAAGCGGCAGGGAGCTGCCAGCATCGTCTCATACCGTCGCAGGACAGAAAGGTGTGGAAATATCGGACCTCTGGATAGCCTAGAGATAATACACGGGGACGGCATTGTTTTGATAACATTGTCACACTCGGAGTATACTAGTCAAGCCGTCTCGCTCGGTTTTATTTGGCGGTAGGGCTGCGTCAAGTTACACTGCTACGTTAGCTAGTTTGGCGTTAGCATAGTGGCGCTAGCTGTTGCTATACTATTATGCTGTAGTGGAGGTTAGCGACCACTAGCCTGCTCTTAAGTTGGGCGAGCTAACGTTAGCTTGCCGGTTAGCCTCTCGTGTCATCCATAAATTAGTGAATTAGTAAAACCGCGTAGCTAACTTTAACGTTCCTATTGCCACAGTGGAAATATTAACGGAGACGACACTGTTTTTTTTAAAGGCAAGTTTAAAGGTGGCTGCTTCTCAATGTGTTGCTCCTCTTTGATCGTTTGACAGCTCCGTGTCCGCGGAGATATGGAGACGCCGGCGAGAATAGCAGCCACACCGGACGCCCTGGACTTCACGGTGGAAAACGTAGAGAAGGTGAGTTTTTGGGTCAGCTTGTCCCCGTCTGCTCATGCAGCACCGGAGAGGGTTTATGGACCAAAAGATACAAAAAAAAAAAAAAGAAAAAGAAAGCGCTTGTGTTTTGGCTGATTACTTGAGAGGGAAAGCAGAGGGGCTGCATTTGCCTTGTAGCCATATAATATTACGTTAATTAACACTTTTTTTTTTTCAGAACTGATTTAATCTGGAGAGGTGACGTTGCTCTTTTGAGGACTTTAGCCGTGACTGAATGTCCATAATGCACATCAAATAAGAGCAAAATAACAGTTTGCATATAATTCTTTACAACCTCTTGTCACTTTCTGTACCATGCTTATTTTTGGATGTTGTTATTCTTCAGTAATTTAAATATATATTACGCTGTGTTTGTGTTTTTGCCTGTGCATGCTTGTTGACTGCCAGGTTGCTGTGGTGCATCTCGCTGCTGGGTGGCCGCTGACTCCGGCAGGATGGGGATGGGTGGGGGGAGACAATGGAGAGGATGGAGAGGGAGTGAGAAAAAGGTGGTGCTCCTGTGGAAGAGCAGAATCGATGTGATGAGATGGAGAGAGGGGGGGTGAGGTGACGGAGGGAGGGAGGGAGGGAGAGGAGGGGTCGATGTCTGTGACAGCGCCAGAGAGAAAGAAATGAGGAGGAAGAGGGGGTGAGAGGAGGATGGCGATGCGACAGAAATGATTGGAGGCAGGTTTAAGGGAGAGATGCACATTCCTGTAGGGGGAAATGGTTTGGCTTGATTCTGTGGTTTTATGGTGTAATAAAAGAGGAGGAGGAATAACAGCCAGTATGCACAGTCCTGTCTGCCGTGGGATAATCTCCGCTTTCATTTCTTCATATTTCATTTCCACAGGTGGAGAGAGGGCTGTCTGTAGGAATTTATTTTCATTTGGCATTAGTAAAGGAAAAAACAACAACAAAAACGCTTCCTTGCCATTTTGACTAAAGTTGGAAAAAGCACTAGTACATACTGTATGGATACCTAAAATGTATAATTAATGTAACTGAGAGTGTCATAAATAGCTAACAATATATGACCATAAATGTAGTGAAAAGCAACAAACACCCAAGCGTGTAGATATGGACTGTTTTTCAGTTTTAAATGTCTCTGCTACACTGAAAGTGATACTTTGCATGCCAGACTACCCCAAGAGAGGAAACACAGCGCAAGATATTCAACAAAAAATAACCTGAACCACGTGAGTCATCATCTGTAGCAGTGTATGATGGTTTAATGTCAGTGTCGCAATTATTTCATGAATAATACATTTAAGAAATGTTTAGAAGCGTCATCTGTGATTTTGTACTCCTATTTTTTTTTTTTTTATGTGTGGGCGGTTTGTACAGTTTAAGATGCTTTTTCAGACTGTTTGACAGCTTGCATCAGCATTTAGTCTGCTCCAAGTGGTATAGCGCTATCAGTAATCTCATTAACTGATACAACACGGCAAACAGCATCTGAAGTATCATTTCCCATGAAGGCTACATGCGCTTTTGTATTCATGCCACACTTGTACTTCAAACCTGAAAAGATATTGTTCTTCTATGACTCTGCTATTTTTAGAAAATATATTTACCTTCTACTAAGATGTTTTTTTTCCTTTCCATTTTCTCCTTGTTTGTAAAGAATTTGACTCGGATGACACTTCATCAGTAGGATGCTAAGAGGAAGACAAAAGGTTTCTTTAGAAAATATATATTAACCTAAAGTATCATATCAGCATTTGCGTCAGACTTTCAGCTTAATGACTCAGATGCTGCTTTCACGAGTAATTGTATTATTCTTTTTGCCAAACAGTCCCAGCAACAGGTAATTGTAAATATACATGCAGGGAATTTAGAGCGTAGAGGAATTTTCAGCAGCTCCCAAAGAGGTTTTAGCCAAATCACATGTTGCCAGGATGATAGAAATTGAAAATTAAAGCAATCGTTTCTTTAACCAGTTTTGTGAATTGAGGTTTCTTCTATTCAAACATATCAAATGGTAGATATAACAGGAAAATTGATAGATTTATGTGAAACAAATTAACACAGTGTCATTGCTTTTACTGTACGTGCAGTAATATGCTTACTGTCTTGCATAGTAACCCCAAAATTTCTAATCTGACCCAAGAAAAACCCTGTATACCACCAGCAGACATATAATATTGTTTATTAATAGAAAGGCAAATTTTGCTTTCCCATAACAATATTAGAGCGTATGCCGTTGCTATAAGAGCGAAATAAAAAGATAAACAGTGCCAAATTGTCACTTTGGTACAGTGGGGTGCTGGTAAGTGTGGGTTTATTGTACACATGGTGGTGGAGATGATGGTTCCTGGCCCAGTATTTGTATGCGTCCAATAGAAAGCTCTTTGTTCGGTCTTGGGTCTGTGAAACAACGTATCACATTGTCAGTATCTTCATGTGTATAATGAAGGGGGGATCGTATACTGCCTTACATTTCCGCCCAACTATAATTAGCTTTAGAGTGAATATCTGCCAAGCAAGTGGAATTTAGAGGAAATTCATAGCTCTGCACTGTGCTGTTGCATTTCTCCCCCGAGACAAACTACTGTACCACCAGAAGGAAAGGCAGCATAATACTGGGTCAGTCCAGGTCTGCATCTTGCTCAAGGGCACTTGGATTCTGTGACTCCTGCTATCACAACCATCTGAAATCACGTCACACTTACACAGGATGCTATTGAAGCCTATTCAGTAGAGCTTAGTTCCTGGGTTCCCTCTTTCTCTGCCATTTGGAAACTGTAAGTAACATTAGGATATGATGTATGTGACAGGAAGGGCTGTCTCATTATTAAGTAGTTTTATGGAATTTTAAAGCGTAGGAGATGATTCAGCCTCTAGCGAACGAATTATGGAACATAGCGGGGCAGCAGAATCTGTCTCAGAGAGAAATGATACACGGTGTGTTGAGTAGCATTTTGGTAGTCAGAGTGGGAGGGTATTTTCATCCACTTATTGACGAAAATACATGTAGCTCAAGGTGGAACACATTTCTTGTAGGTTAGATGATGCACACATTTCCTAGTGTGAGTGTTTTTCAGTTTTGTGTCAGCAGCCCATTGATTCAGTGACTGGAGGTGATCAGTCTTCTGAATTATGCAGTGAAAAGGGAAATTGTTGAGACACTTGGTGCAAAGGATTATTTTCTGTTCATGTGCTGAGATTTCACCACTATTGGCAACATGGTATTCTTAATTTCTCTCTTGGCAGTTTGCTGTCAACAACCACCCGCGCACACTCTCACACAAACTATTGTTCTTTGTTCCCTCATTAATCATCATTCCTCTGCATGTCTTTGATTCTCACAGTTATAGTGCAGTGTCATGATGGGTCAGTGGTGTGATGATGCCTTCTGCATCACAGCACGAGCATTGCCCTCCCACTGCCACAATAGCTTCGAGAGTGACGCCCTGGTGGACAGATGGCTTGCAAACACAGTGAACCTATGGCCATCGCCTGCTGTGTGTGAACACTGTGTCCAAAGTATGTTTAGGCTTGTGCACTTGTGCCTCTTAAAGATGTGGGGACAGAGAGATTTCTCTGATACACACTGAAACATCATGAAAAAGGCTGACCCTTCTCTTTATCCAAACATCCTGCCTTGTACTTGATATTCATTTTAAGAAGAGAAACAATTACTTAGGGATTCATATTTGTCCTTGATATTCTGTATAGTGAAGGTATTGTACTGTTCTTTGTGGCTCAGGAACTGCTCTGTCCTTATTCTCCTGGGTTTGAGTATACAAGTGTATACAGCTAAATCCTTTGTAGTTGTATGGAAGAGCCGACAGTGAATCTGTCTAACTGAGCTGTGGTTTTTCACTTGCATTCCCATTTTCTTCCTTCTCCTGTTGAAAAAGGACCATAGAGGAGGTTAATGATCTTTGACAGTGTCTGCCAAGAGCGTGCCATCCTCAGGTGAAGCTCGGTGGTTCAGGCAGTTAGATACCATCTGTAGATACAATTAGTTGCTTCGGCTGTAAGTAAAACAAAAAGCTGCTATTTCTAGAGATGCATATGTTTTTTCTCTTGTTGTAAAACCCACTTAACAACAGACAATTAAACAACGTCAAGATCACTGCTAAGATGCCTTGTGTGATTTATAGGAAAAGACAGGCAATGCTTCTTTGTGAGAAGATTAAAGCAGCCAAATGAACAGACTGTTTTGCTTCTTGTGCTTTGATAATAAATCTCGGAAGGACAGACACGCTCAGACACAGCTCTGTTTGGGATTGGATGAGGAGAGGTCTGCGATCACACAGTGGACTGCAGTAATGATCCGCTGTTGCTTTGAACTGTAATATCACAGCCTCGTTTATAGACAGGGCAGAGCCGAGCTGACTAACAAAACCATCCTAACACTTTTTACAATGAACGCATAATAATGACCCTTAGACAGGCAATGTCAAATCACAACACAACAACACAGTCATGTTTCATAAGTTCTATCCTGCAGGTTTGTCTGTATTAACCTATGTGGATAAAGAAAACCTTGTATAGCTTGTTTTCACTTGTGTAGTGGTTTCTCTTTAACAGCTGAAATTGTAGTTACATGTGAATTGAAAACAGAAACCTAAAAGCTAAGAATAAGTGAAAGGCAAACATCTACTACACGTACAGTACTTCGCCACACATGCTGTAACTGAACCTATAGCTCTCTTTCACACATAGAATGCCACTCTACAAAGAAACATTCATTAACACCCAGCCAGTCATGCTCAGTCTCATAGAGTAAGTGGAGATGGATAATTGGATTGGAGGATGACAGACGTAGAGAAAACGCCACCTGAGACTCTGCTTCCAGTCAGCATTGACGTTGTATTGATGTTCTCTTCTTTACAGCTGCACTCGCGTCATTGTGCTCTGTGACCAGTCGTGGTTTCTTTACAGAATTGTTCATCCTCCGTTGTTAAACAATATAAATATTTCTCATTAGTGAATGGGTAAAATGTAGATCTTAGAAGATTAAGATCAATATCGAGAGCTGAGGGGTGGGATGAGACTGGGTGGACAGTTTAGGCAGGAAGAGGGTGGATAGAGAGATGAAATGAGAGGGAAGAAAGATGAGAGAATGGCGGTGAAGGAATTGATGTGAGCAGGCTTTAGGGGTAAAAGACAAGGATCAGAAGCTCGCTGAATAGATTTTTTTTTTCCCAGTGTTGCTTGTGAGACAATTTGCGCTAGCAGCCAGCAGTTTTAGTTCAATGAGCGTGTACATGTGCATGTGTTTGTGTGTAAGACAGCGAGAGAGAAATAAATAGACATTTTGCAGAGTTGTGCCTAAACCTTCTGGCATTGCTAGGATTAGAGGTGTCTGTTTAATTAATGCAACTTTTTCCTTTCTTTTATTTCCCCCTCTCTCACTCATCCTTTATCTCCTGTGTCTTTGGCTTGCTCCTTGTTGTTCTCCCTGCACTCAAGTACTCAAATTACTCAGAGCTTTGCTTCAGAGAGTGCTGTTTTCAGGTCATTGCTTTCTCGACTGTTGAGGCTTTGGAGGTAACCTGTCTTACTATGTGTCTGCATGTTTCCAGGTGAGAAAAGATGTTCCTTTCTCAAGGTAACCAACTCTTTCCAGCAAGCAAGCGCTCAGAGGACTGCGTTTGTCTACTCTCAGTTGGTCTGTTTTCTCAGACACCCACTGGAGTGTGGAGTGTAGCTGCAAACATTTCTCACAAGAGCATGTTCAACTCCTGCATGGTTCGACCATCCACAGATTTTATGGATTTGTGCGACTGTTCTCACTGTTTTTCTGCTTTTTCTTCTTTGTTCCTAGGCCCTCCACCAGTTGTACTATGATCCCAATATAGAAAACAAGAATCTGGCCCAGAAATGGCTAATGCAGGCTCAGGTCTCGCCTCAGGCTTGGCAGTTTTGCTGGGCCCTACTGAGCCCAGATAAGGTACAGGGTACACATGCACGCACGCACGCACACACACAAAGATGCACACGTACACAAACACTAAAAGAAACGTGTCATTCACATCCTTCTTATTTTCTCTCACAGGTGCCAGAGATCCAATACTTTGGTGCCAGCGCACTTCACACCAAGATTTCTCGGTACTGGTCCGACATCCCCACAGACCAGTATGAGTCTCTGAAGAGCCAGCTGTTTTCCCAGATTGCATGCTTCTCCTCTGGCTCCAAGATGGTGCTCACCCGGCTGTGTGTGGCGCTGGCCTCTCTGGCACTTAACACAATGCCTGAGGCCTGGCCTGGCGCAGTGGCAGAGATGGTGCGGGTGTTTCAAGAGGAAGGGGGAGGGGTGGATGGACGGGCACGCTGCCTGGCATTGCTGGAGCTGCTCACCGTCCTGCCCGAGGAGTTCCAGACCAGCCGCCTGCCACAGTACCGAAAGGGACAGGTACGTCACCTTCTTCCATCTGTCCACAGGTTGTCTTTGCATTAACCTTCGCAACAAAAGGTGTCAAGCCTCTACATGAGAGAATTAAATTAAATAAGTATTGAAAATGGTCAAGTCTTGGAGATAAATGCTTTTTCCAAATAATAGCTTTCTTTAATTCATATAATTCCTGTTATACCATTTAAATCTCGATTAATTTTAGACTTTTTTATGTTTTGTTTTTAAGTTCATGTACAGACACTTGTGTGAAATAATCATGCTTGGCTTGATGTGTTAAATAAACAAAAACTGAAACAAATATACATATATATATATATATATTCCAAAAATTAAGGTTTCAAACAATAAAATCAGTGTCAGTGCAAAATAGAATCACCAGCATGAAAACATTTTCAAGGATCCTTAGCTTTCATCATCAAGCTGAGAAACATAACACACATGAGCAACACTCCAGCAGTCTAATCCTTATTATTTTTGTCCCTCAAGGTTCGGGGAGCCCTGGGCCGGGAGTGGGGGTCAGTGTGTCCCTTATTGCAACAATTGCTTCGAAGGACGGACAGCCCAGGGGCAGTGAAAGCTCGCGTGCTGCGCTGCCTGTCATCGTGGGTGCTGCTGGATGTGCCCCTCAGCGAGAGCGAAGGCCTGGTGCACGACTGCTTCAGCGCCCTCCCTGACCCAGAGCTCTTCGACACAGCGGTGGAGGCGATAGTTAATGCCATCTCGCAACCCGACTCCCAAAGGTATGTACACAGTATGCTTGCCAATGTGTACTCATGCCAACCCAACAAAAAAAAAGGACAGTAGAAATGAAATAACAATATTATGGCATGAAAACTCATCTTGTTAATAACTGGAGAAATTACAAAGGAGCAAAAATGGAGGTAGAGGGAGAAAAAAAGAGAGGGAATAAAGAAAGATGTATTAGCCAAAGGCAGGAAACAGACAGGGTGGGCACTAGAAGGGCATCAGGGAGGGATGGAGGGAAGGAGGGAGGGACTGATACAGGGCAAGCTGACAGCCAGGGGGAGGAGAATGGCATTTCTCGGTTGGCTGGCGTTGCTATGGTTACAGAGCTGGGGAGAGATGTCATCATGCCCCGTTTGATTCAGACATGGCAGGCACCCATTACCCCTCCCCTGGAGACAATGAGAGAGGGCGGGGGTGACGGGACAATGCAGAGAGAAGAAAGGATGCTAAGAGAGGAAGGAGGAGGAGGGCAGGGGAAGGTGTGAAAGTGTGCAAGAATAAAAGACTTCGTCCTCCATACCTCTGCACTGCTTCACAGACGGGGGGGTTGGACCTGTGAAGTTGCTGCTGACAAGTCAGTTTAAGCACAGTGAGCAGATGGTAGGAAGACGATTAATGGCAGCGGAGTTACAGGTAGAATATCTTCTGTCTCAGAACAACACAAGTGTTGCTAGGCTCCCAGGATAGATTGTTGGAAATGGGGTCCTGATTTCTTTTCTGAATTTCAATTCTTAGCACAATCACTTACTTTCAATATGGATTTTTCCATTTTTTATTTATTTGTTCTGTTACTCATGACTGATCACAGCCCTGTGCAATGTATGCTTGCTGGTGTGTGTTCATCAGGTCCTCCCAAAGTGGTGACTATCTCACTTGTAGCATCCATTGAGCCACCGTTATGTCGGGGCATTGTGTGATTTATGGGGTTACAATGGAGTCACTAGAGAATATTGTGTGTCTCGTGCGTTTATGAGTGTCAAGGAAACAGATGAATCTATTACAAGACTAGGTGTCAGGTTTTTTCTTCCGACATCCTTAGAAGGTCAGTCAAAGTCCACATTTTTTTCATCCTGTAGATTCTCCTGTCTGTCTGTTCTATATATGTTATATTTCCTCCTACTCTACCTCTGTTTCTTTGTGCTCTTCCTTGCCATTTTCTCATCTCTCACCATCAGTACTAAGCCCTCCTCCCTGTTTCTTGTTCTCTCTCTCTGTTTAAACACATTACAGTCAACTCATTTGGGGGGATGCTATTGGTCCAGCTGCATCCTGTTGCCAGGCAACCCATTTCCCCTGTCTCAGAGTGTTGCAGTAATTGCAGAGGGGATCAGAGGTGGGGAGAGGGATGTGGGGGGAGGGAGGGAGGAGGTGGAGTGAGAGGGAGAGAATAAAGGAGGAGTCAGGAAGGAGGCAAGAAAGTGTATAACGGCAGGACAGGGGCAAAGGAGGAGAGGATGGACAACTGTGAGTTAGAGGAGAGGAGACTGCAGCAGACAGTCTCCAAGGAATCTCCAGAATGTCATGTCTTACGAGGGAAATGGAGAAAGGCATACAAATCCATTTTGCTCTCTTAATCGCATCACATGCACACCAAGTCCTCTTTTCCCAAACCAAGAGTGCATGACCTGCATCTGCAAAGCACCTTATTAAAAATGAATGATCCTCTGAGTGCATGAGTGCAGTCTGCTGTTCACATGTGTATAAACACACACAGACAGTCACTCAGTTGAGTGCAGTTTCTGGTGCTGCTCTCAGAGAGTAACTCAGACAGCCAAACACAGAGGATGTAGGCCAATAGGCACACAGGTATGGGCTTATTAGACGGAGGCCAGATTCATACACATTACATTTCAGCAGGGTGTAGTTCCCTCCAAAGATGGCTGAATCAGCGTGCGCTGCTGAAAAGGGGACTTGGCTTCATAATGCAGGACCATAGAACTGGCGCCTCGCCTCATAAGAGGGCCTGAGGGAAATTAAAATGAAAAATGCATCCCAGGACCGCGGTAAGAGATGCATTTAACCTGCAGAACAGAAGGTGCATATCATTGTCATTTTTTTTCTGGCCACTGTTTTCCTGTTTTTCCAGGCTGCTCCTGTTCTGTCAGGAATGAATCAATGAATCAACACAAACAATTAGTTGATTAATCAATGGGCTAGGAAGCCAATCAGCAGTTTTAATTATCTGGGCAATTGTTTAAGTTGTTTTGTAAGGCCAAAACTGAAGATTAAAATGATTGATTTAGAAAAAAACACCTGTCTGCTGTTGACAGCTGAAATAATCATTAGTCACAGCATTAGATTCAGTCCTGTGAGAAACATAGTAAGTGATAGTATAGTTTCAAATGCTGGGAAAGACACACAACCTTGCTCTGTCATTGATGAATATTCATCGACCTGGACGAGCATCCTTATTGACATTCTCATGAAAGATGAAGCACAGCCTGCATACGACAAAAACCTCCTGAGACGCACATAATATAGTTTACATGTAAGCATTCACACATGCACATAATCTTCTCGGTGACATCCAGGGACACACACAGACGCCCTTCATCTCCAAATGTCACCCCTTCTCTTGCTGTCATTAAGGATGACAGGAAGAGCGACGCTGTCTGATGTTGTCACCTGAGCAGATCTGAAAAGTGCATGTATGCGCGTCTGTGTGAGTTTGTGTGCATGTCAGCAGCACACGTGTGTTTTAGTCAGAGAGGGAATTATAAATGGCTGAGACAGCAGGAGGAAGACAGAATAATAACGGACAGCGGTGGAGCTCTGAGAAAGGAGCTTTGAATAGATTTTCCGGTTCTCTGGTAGATGTGTGGGATTTTTAGGGTGGGTGTGCTGGATCAGAGGTTGGACTGACTTGGATTGAGATTTGATTTGAAATAAACACTTGTCTTGGGAAAGAGCAATAAATACATCAACCTAGCGATGTGAGTCAGTTTTATATTCACCAGCAGATGTACAGTCTCTGGCTGAGGCTCCCTGGCCTTACATCCTGTGTCTTTCTCCACTCCATTTTTTTAAAATTTATTTTCAAAAACAGAAAAGCTCTCGGGGAAATTGTTTTGTAACAGTTGCTCAAGATTGTGGAAATTATAAATTATACAGGAATAAAGGAAAATGCTAGGATGCATTTTCTGGTGTTATTAAAGACCCCTTTTGTGAAAAAATTTAATCAGTGACTGTAGAGGTCCTTTCAATGCGCTGAGGCACTAAATGTTGACTGTGGTGTTTGTTTTTCTGTCGATGTGTTCTAGATATGTGAACACTTTGCTGAAACTGGTTCCTCAAGTGCTGGCCCTCCAGGAGCAGCTCCGAGAGGCTGTTCAGAATGGAGACATGGAGACGTGTCACGGTATCTGCCGGATCGCTGTAACACTGGGAGAGAACCACTCCAGGTGTGTTTGTGTGTTTGTAAACGGTATAATATATAACAATAAACATGTAATAATGCCATCATCTTGGCCAATGCCAGTGTCCTGAATGAGGCATCTATTAATTGCAAGCGAAATTATTTGAGCTTAAAATCATAATATTAAACAAATTTTAATGTAAAATACACAATACAAAACTTTTTATATTAGTCTAAATTTAATGACCTGCTGTGTACGAGAAAAAGGTTCTTAAAGGTGGAGTTTGTAAGTCTGGATTAATACTGTTGATATTAAGCTAGTTGCTGTATTTAGATGGTTAACGTGCCAGATTTACAGATATACCCCTCCCTTGTCACACACATTAGAATAGTGTTGTGTGGATAATTTTGAGGCACTTTGTTTATTTTCTATTTAAAGAACTATGGCTGTGTGTGTGAACTATGTCTGGCCAATTTATTTTTCGTCAAAGCACAAACAATATATTCAGTAAGTCATAGAGGCTGCAACTTAGATTACATATGTATATGTTAAGCAGTGCATCTAACTCAGAGTTTAAACTGTTGTGCCAATGGTTTTATGATTTCATGCTGTCCTTCTTGTGTCACAGTCACACTTTTGATGGTACCTCATGTGGTAGTGCTCCATCACGTTTGTAATCTATTACACAGTGATTACTGAAGTGAGGCTTGACTTTGAAAAGGTTGAATCACAACTCAAATCGCAGTATCTGTGAGAGAATTTTCAAATAGATATTTTCCCTGACTCATTCAGGCATAGTATGAACAACTGATTTGTGTTTTAGCACACCCAGAACAGACAGCTCGCAGACCATGAGGGGATATTCACTGAATTTGACAAAAATTGTATTGCATTAGAATTGCATACTTGTTTTAGTATTAGTTTAAATGTGTACTAACAGCACTGTGCAGCTGCCAAATCACACCTTTCCTCTTTCTTTCCTTTACACCCCGTTCTCTTTCTCTCCCTAGGACTCTGTTGGAGCAGGTGGATCACTGGCAGAGCTTCCTGGCTTTAGTCAACATGATCATGTTTTGTACAGGCATCCCCGGCCACTACCCGGTCAATGAAACCACCAGCTCCCTCACACTCACCTTCTGGTACACACTTCAAGTAAGACATGCCATCATATTACGATCTGTGAGACAGCGTTTAAGTAATATAGTAGTAAGGGTCTCTGCATATTGTGTTTTCCAGCTACTCAGGTTTCGTTTTTCATCATCTTTTCTTGGCATGTAAAACCAGCCTTGAAAATTTTGCTCGCTGTGACATGGTTTGGCACTATTTTAGAATAGTTGGCTTTGGACTGTATAAAACTGTGAACATGTGGTACATAAATGTGCTGCTTGTCTCTCACTGATATTCTGAGAACATATCTGAAATACATTTGCTATTTGCCTTTTATGTGATCTATTATATGTTTAAGTGAAGTGGCAATGTAGACGTGCTAGAACTAGGGATGTGAATGATTATTTGCTAACATTTTGATTGATTATCCAATAAGGCAGAACATGTGATCTGGGTTTATGGCGCCAGATTGCACCACTAGGTGAAGCCTCTCTTGTTAAGTGAGATGGAGTTGCAGATGTGTTGGATGATGACACCTAAAATATAGAATAATAATGCTGTATAACTGCTAGCTGTGCCAGTCGTGTAGATGAACTGTGCAACTTAAAGTCGTGATAAAGGTGTCTGGCAGCTGTTGGGTTTAGGGCTACCTGAAACTCATGCTAACGCTAGATATAAACAGTTTCACTGGCATATGGGAAAATGTTCAGTGTGCTTAATTAATTTCAATGATTAATCAATGATTGACTGGTTACGTGGATGGCTAACAGTTAAGGTAATTCTTTTAAAATTGTCTCGCTAGCCAGAACACTCGTTTTTGGTCTGAAAGGTCAAAGACTAATTCTTCTTTTTCATGATTATTCTCTCATTTTCTTAGGATGAAATCATGTCCTTTGAGTCGGATAAGCAGGCAGTTTATCTGCAGGTCTACAGACCAGTGTATTTCCAACTGGTGGATGTTCTGCTGCACAAAGCTCAGTTTCCCTCTGACCAGGAGTATGCATCGTGGTCCTCAGACGAAAAGGAGCAGTTCAGGATCTACAGGTGTGCATGATTGCATCTCCATGATTTGTACATCCTTATTTCTTCTGCATGCTACTGTGTGTTACGGTGATGATCTAAGTGTTTCAGAAATTACCTGCTGACAGGATGATTGGTCAGCAAATGAGTGTGTTTTTCTCTAATAGACTCACTGCACTGGCAGCTGAGAGGGCAAAACCTGTCTGGCAAGTAGACTGACAGATCTTTTGCGCACCCCTAAAATGTCTGTTTGTGCATGTCTGTCCTTCAGGGTGGACATCTCAGACACACTTATGTACGTGTATGAGATGCTGGGAGCAGAGCTGCTGAGTAACCTGTACGATAAACTAGGGAGACTGTTGACTAATGCAGAGCAGCCCACATCATGGCAGGTGGGTGAGACTTACACACACAGACGAGCAAAGAAATAATATGAGCTATTTTCTGTTTCTTTGAGTGTTGCACAGAAGCCTGTACTGAAAAAGTGTCATACTTATATTTGGGTACTTGTGATGGCTTGCATAAAGGCTCAACAGTCAAATCAAAATCAAGACAAACTTAAATGAGTGAACTCCTTTTCCACTGTAATTTTTTCAATTCACACCTCAAGTTTTTGCAGACTAATGCAACATTTTTATTGCCAGTTTATGCTTACATATAAACTGACTGCATCCTCCAGCACACAGAAGCTTTGCTATACGGCTTCCAGTCCATAGCTGAGACGATAGATGTGAATTACTCCGACGTCATCCCGGGCCTGATAGGACTCATCCCGAGAATCAACATCAACAACGTCCAGTTAGCAGACACAGTGATGTTCACGATAGGTGAGACAATACACATGATATAATAAAAGTAAAGATCAAATAAATGTAAGTTATAGACAATGCTGTGCAGGATAAACAAATGTTGCACTGTAATTAAATGGTTTCTCTTTCCTTATCTGAACTGTTATTCTGTTACTAGGTGCTCTGGCTGAATGGTTGGCAGACCACCCCGTGATGCTCAGCAGTGTCCTCCCCTTGGTGCTACAAGCTTTAGGGAATCCAGACCTCTCTGTTTCTTCTGTCTCGACACTCAAGAAAATCTGTAGGGAATGTAAATACGACCTGCCACCATACGCAACCAACATAGTTGCCGTCTCTCAGGTATGTGGACATTTATATGCTGTAGGATTTTTCTCCCAGTTGATCCAACTGTTTCTTTCTTACTTTAAAAGACCTCCTACAGTGAATATAAAGTGCTTTAAGCATCCATAGGGTGTTTTTATATGCTGGATGATGCATCATAAGTAAATAAGACCTACAAACTGTAGTGTACCATGTACTGCAGAGTAACAGTCTCAAAACCATAAATTCAGGTAGTGAGGGTTTCATACATTACAAAGCTAAGGAGCTAGTCCTGTCAGCTTGCAGCTTGTATTTGTTCTTCAGTGTCACTTTCTGATTAAGACTTTTATGACTGGAATACTCCACAGTATTGCAATTTACTGATCTGTAGTGAGTAGTTTTACTTTGTTTCAGTCAAAGATGAACTGGTGTGCTTGAGTTGCAGTGAGTTTTGAGGGAGGGATGTAAATAACGGTTGAGAATTCATAGATCTATATATTCTGAAGGAAGCAATAGTGTCAAATTACATCTGAGCCATTTTAAGGTAGGCAGGGAACATTTTTTGTGGGGAAAAAAACCCTTCTAAATATGTAACCTTGAGAAACAGATCAGTTTTTAGGGGATTAAGCAATGACCAGAGAGGGACTTGGAAAAACAGAGGTGTTGGAGGCTTTTGTAATGTTCTCACTCTCCAGAAATAACATTTACTCTTTGAAATCACTTCAGTTGTTTTATTTTGGAGATACTTTTTATAGCTATTTTGAGAAGGGTTTTGTTGTGCTTTCAGGCTAACCAAGTCTTCTCTCTAAATCTCTTCTTTCTCTCAAGGAGGTGCTTATAAAGCAGATCCACAAGGTCAGTGCTTGTATCTGTTCATATTCACTATCTGTTTCTGTCCTTGTACTCAGTTCAGAAGTGACATTTAAATAAGGAATGCTGTGAAAGAATTACATAGCATATTTGCAGCCCGATGTGTGAAAAATCTGTTGTTGTTTCTGTATAGAACTGTTCAATGACTTCAACCTCAGTGTTTGCTAAAGCTGAAGCTAAACCTGTGATGGTCTCTTCCTGCAGACGAGTCAGTGTATGTGGCTGATGCAGGCTCTCGGCTTCCTGCTCTCGGCTCTCCCGGTGGAAGACATCTTAAGAAACCTTCACTCCCTCATCACTCCATACATTCAGCAACTGGAGAAGCTAGCAGATGAGACGGTGCATACACAAACCAGTGTGAAACAGTACACACAAACACAGCACAAGCACAGTTGGACTGTAGCCAATAGGAACAGGCCTTGTGTCTGTGTGGTGTCACTGCAGTGGAACATTTCTCTGCAGGACCAGATTGGATCTGACCCTGCACCATGGGCTAGTGACTCACATGGAAGTAGCAAAGACACACTTTCGCTCACTCATGAAAACGTTCAGAAAAGTGCCTACACAAACGAGCTTACAGTAGGTCACGCTGATACACGTGTGAGTGCACAGTCATGAAAAAGAAAATCCTTGTCTCTGTTTAAATGCCACATCTAATAGAGCATGGTTATTCAGACTGTCACGCTGGATAGTACAAATATGGAGCCGGCCTTATCTAAAAATAGTCTGATATTTACTGTTTGTAGGACGCGGTATAAACTCTCCAAATGTCTTGTTCTGCCATCAGTAAAGAATAGATGGAGTCAATAGAGATGTCAGTTTAGATGAAGCTTTTCATTTCTCTCTGTGTTTGTGTCACCTCCCCTACCCTTCACATAACACACGACTGTCACACAAAGTCTCATCCATCCTCACTTCCTCCCTCTTTTATTGTTTTCTGTCTCACTTTTTGATGTATCAGCATTACATCAGACTATTAAATCAGGTGCTGTGTCTGGAGCTGGACAAATAGTGGCACCTAGTGGGGAGACCTTCAGGTTACGTTACATCAGGGGTGAATGACCGTGATGTCTGGAGGGGAAAAAACATGGTGTCACTGTGATGAGGCTGCTGAGCAGGATGTGCACATGTTATCATAGTACAGGCAGATTTGAAGGAGGCATTGGAGATCTGTTCGAGGGTGTGGCAGCCACATCATTTACCTCTTTGTACTCTTCTGGCTGTTGTATCACCATGGAGACAGAACAATGATTAATCACTGACAGCGAAACCCTAATTAATGTTTTTACCTGGGGGAGGTGTGTGTGTGTGTGTGTGTGTGTGTGTGTGTGTGTGTGTGTGTGTGTGTGTGTGTGTGTGTGTGTGTGTGTGTGTGTGTGTGTGTGTGTGTGTGTGTGTGTGTGTGTGTGTGTGTGTGTGTGTGTGTGTGTGTGTGTGTGTGTGTGTGTGTGTGTGTGTGTGTGTGTGTGTGTGTGTGTGTGTTTGTGTGTGTGTGTGTGTGTGTGTGTGTGCGCAGACGTGAGAAAACTGGCATGAAAACAAGTCATTACCTTCTTTGATCACCTTGCTGAAATATCTGCCCATTGACTTGTGTTTTAATTTCCAGCTATGACTGAAATTGTTATAGATCTGCTTTGTTAATAGAATGATATATATTATCTCTCATCTTCTGTATTTATTCTTAAAATGGTAGAGAAATGCCCTAAGTCAAATCCTTAGTTAGTTTCTAATCAGCTGAAACCCCCCCCCCTTTATTTAATGTAGCAATTTATTTTAATTGAATTATTTCTCATCAGAATTTCTAATTTGACTGTCAGCTCTCTACCTCATATTCCTGAGTTGTTGATACTTTACAGCAGTTTTTCTTAACTGTTAAACTGCTTAATTGTGGTATATTGAGTGTTTAAGGTTTGTCTTCTTAAATATTTCAGCAGCTAATTTTTAAGGCAGACTCTCATGCACTTAATGAGCCAGAAGAATCGGGTGTTTGAGTGTAAACAAGTAAATACCGTAATGGAAGTAATCTGTTTCTTCTTTCTGTTTTTGTTTCTTTGTACAGCCTAATCCCTCCAATAAGCTTGCAATCATACACATCTTGGGGCTGCTGTCCAACCTGTTCACTACGCTCGACATCAGCAAGCAGGATGACGAGTCAGCAGACAGCTCAGCGCCACCTGTCAAAACAGCTCCACCTCCACCTGGACCAAACCCGGTCAGTCACCACACATCCCCATCACTCTCATTAGTTAGGCTCTCCGACTGAACACCCAGAGGCATTTAAGGCTTTATATTACAGTATATTTCAGTTTAGTACACATAAAAACAGACCTTGGCAGTGATACAAAAGTGATTATGTAGCAGCAACAGACACTTACTCAACTGCAATAGGAAGGTTGTTTGATTTCATCGTTTCAGTTACATACATTATGCAAACTGCCACGAAGCACAAAACGAAAATGCAAAGTTTGGTTGTATAAACAAGCTTCAAGCACGCTGCCGCCATGGCTCATAAACAGCCAACAATATTAGACCCCCTTTGGATTTTCGTTGCTTTCCCAGTGGCTGCTCCTTGGCTCTGTGCTCAAAAAACACTCATGACTTTGTGCCCCCAACACCCCCAAATACAGCGGCGCACTCCAAGCGGCCTCCTTCAACTTATCAGGGTGCACTTGGAGGCTGATGTGGGATTACCTATCCAGTAATACCAGATTCTGGCTAGCCCCTTACCATAGCAACCTTAACCTCAGCACGTTGCAGCAGCTTCACATTAGTTGCCCTCAGAGCACCTCGAGGTTTACTTGCTTTCTTCATTTATTATATATGCAGGAAAGATTATTTCTTTATTCCTGTTTTTTATTTATGCATTTATATCTGTTTTACATTGTTATGTTAACATTAGAATTATTACTTGTGCACCTTAATAAATAGGCTAAAGCAGTTAAAATCAAAGGAAGATGGTTAAATTCATACAGTCCTATTTTCCTAATCTTTCTTAGAAATATTCCATTAAATATTATCAATAATTGTCGATTTCAACTAATATAAAAACTGCATTTTAATAAACTTTTGAGCTGCATCGTCCAGCCTTTTATTAAAAGCAGGGGGCACTTGGACCTTGCAGTCAAATGAGCTCAATATCTCACAACCCAACCCCCTGCTGTCTCCATCTCTGAATACATCGGCTATCACTGACTAGAGGCATGAGGGTGGCCAGCAGGAAAATTGTGCCCTGTCACTCAACCATAGTCATTAGTAATTCTGCTGAGAGGCAAGCACCCATGTATAAATGTTAATGCAGTGGTTCTTCTTGTTCATGACTTTGGTTTCTATTCATTTTACTTGATTTTAATAAAGTTTCTGTGTTTCAGGTGGTGGTGGTTTTGCAGCAAGTCTTTGCCCTTATACAGACAGTACTCAGCAAGTGGCTCAACGACTCGCAGGTTGTTGAGGTGAGATGTTTGAGATGTGCATCCACATACTGTCAGAACGCTGCTTTGTTACAACTGGTCCGCATACTCGGATACGATGGCATTTTCAGTCGAGCTGATCTTGTGATTTTCCTCAGGCGGTGTGTGCCATCTTCGAGAAGTCTGTGAAAACTCTTCTCCACGACTTTGCTCCGATGGTTTCTCAGCTAAGCGAGATGCTTGGGCAGATGTACGGTACAATTCCCCAGGCCTCGGCCCTCGACCTCACACGACAGGTACACACTCGACTTGTGCACATAGACACTAACGCACATTAGTAGTTGTTTTTTTTGATAGCTTATGGTTATGTGCAGAGAAATTTTAGCACTTCGTCAAAAAGGGCTGTGTATAAGCTAATGAGCTATGCACCAGTGAGTCTGAGGTTAATGAGGATATAGTAGAAGTCTGTAAAACTTCTTCCACAGTTAGAGTTTGTATGTGTGACTAAACTCTCAAGCATATGTTTTGTAGCCATATAAACTAAACTCAGTTTTCAATCCTTTAATATCTCTATATAATAATATTACTTTAACCAGCCTACTAATTCCAATTGCCTTTACAAAAGTAATCAACAACACTAAATATTCTGCAATTTTGCATCATGTAATTTCCTTATGAATTCACAATCAACTCCTCTTGTTTATAAACACTAATAGTTTCGTGATACTCATTTATAGCATTAAATGAATTGCATTTTTGCAGTAACCAGGCTTTTTAAAATGTCATACCAACTGTAAGAACGATTTCTTTAATCAAGCTAGAGGTGTTAATGCAGGTACAATTCTGCGCTTGGTGACAAATTAAAGGAAAAACCTGAATCCTTGACTCAAACAGTAAGAGGATCTGGTGGCTTTGTTATAATGTGGGGGGTGTTTTGCTTTCATGGTTTGGGTTCACATGTTCCCTTAGAGGGAACGGGTCACTACAAATCAATACAAAGTTGTTCTGAATGTCTGACATCTATCCTGATGATAGTGGTTTCTTTAAGGATGACAATGCCTGTGGGTTAATGAAAATGATGTGAATCATTTGCTATGACCTTCATAGTCACCAGATCTCAGCGCTATTTAACACCTATTTTTGCTTTGGACTGACGTGCTAGACAGCGCTTTCCAACACCAGCATCAAAACAGCGAATGGGGTAATATCTTTTGGGAGAATGGTGTTTTGTCACTCCTGTAGAGTTTAGGAGAGTTGTTGAATCAATGCCAAGGCGCATTGAAGCTATTCTGGCAGCACATTGCAGCCCAGCACCTTACTGAAACACTTGAAGGTAGTTTTTCCTCTAATTTGTCTCCTGTCTGCATACAAATGCTCTTAGATCTGTGTATGTGTATGACAGAAATTACAGGCAGGAAAAGCGATGCTGTGGCAGCAGTGTGAACAGATGACAGATCATTACTCATAGCGGTGTATGCATTAATTCAAGTCCAACTGAAACTGAAAATGACACTCAAGTAATTAAGTCTAAGTATGCCAGAATCCACAGTTGAGCTGAAGGCTATTTGTAAAATTCAGACACATTTGTATAATAAAAAACACTTGTACTCTCCTCACTGAGTGTTTTTTTTCCACTATACCAATAGACAATAGTGACAAATATCAGAATGTTTTCCTCTAATAACTTGTTTTGCTGTGTACAAGCAAAAATAGTGTGTCTGATTTGAAGACCTGCTGTTTCAGATGGTGCATATCTTTGCCAGTGAGACAGACCACTTCCCACCCATCAAGGCTCTGTTTGAGCTGGTTACCTCGGTAACACTGTCCATCTTCCAGCAAGGTAGGGGGTCCAGCAGGGGCGGGACTGTCAGTACTGTGAACTGTTTCTGTTCAAATGAGAAATGGATGTTTCTGATCATATTCATTTTCACAGGGGTCCAACATCATATCTTGGTATAATAAAATGAAAGTTTTAAACATATTTGTAAAAACACAAGAAAACAAATGTGTTTTGTATTTTAAATATTGACTTATGTTGCCATTTTCAGCTATGATTCTGTATGACTGATTTGCTGACACGTCACTAGATTTTGCTCAAATAGCTCAGCCTGGGGGCCTTAAAGTTAGAGCTCATTGGACAGTTGACCTTTAGACGTTTGCTCTTATTACTCATTAATGTAAGTGGAGCCACACAGTTGTCTGTGTGCTTGGTGTGTTAACGAGACAAAGTCTCAAGTGATGACTATATCGATGCAGACCTTTTCTCCCACTTATCATTGATTAAATCATTTTCAAACTATTATGATTTGCTTTAAACCTATGAAATCAACATGTTGCCGTGTTTTCTGTTCGTCAGCCTAGTCTTTGCTTATTTCATTTTTCATTATTTTTTTACATTTACAAAGTTGTGGATGAATTTATGGTTACAGTGTTTTGGGCTGCATGAAAATGAATTTCTTTTTGTGAAGTGCTCAAAGTTGATCAAACGTTTCCATATGTGTGAGACCACATGGCCAACCAATGTTTTGACTTCAATTCAAGATAAAATGAACATTAATGTGGTGATATAATATCATTCAGTGAAGCTGGCTTTGAGTATTTGTACCAGGTCTGTCTGATGCTCCCCTTCCCTTTGTTTTGTCCCTTTTTACCTCTTTTCCTGCTTTGACTGGTTAAGTAATGGCTGCCTCTCCTCCTGCCTCTAAACTCTTTTTTTCTGAGCAGGTGCCCTTCAGTAGACAGTATCAGTACAGGATACAGTCACAGCACAGAGACCACTAGCTTATTCAGTTGGCTGACATATAACATAGCAGAGAGGGCCAGCTCGATACGACTGCAGCCACTGCTGTGTTAGGATTAGAGTCGGGCTCTCCATCACAGCCCTCTGAATAAGCCCTGTTTTCTCTTGAGGAGTTGTGTGTGGATGAGGGCTGGAGGGGGATATTGAGCAGGGAACTTGTTTGGAGTCTGGGAACAGCCAAAGCTGGGCGCTCACTACGGACATTTGTTCTGTTTCATTATAAGTTTGATGTTGGAGTCCCTCCAACATCAAACTTAAACCAGAAAGTCGGAAATCTTAATGTGAATTCTTCATTTCAGAAGCGTTTACAGGAGATGTGTGTTTAATTGTACATCATTTGAAATCTGTTATACATTTTAAAGTCTCGTAGTTTGTGTCCAGCATAAGGGAGGTAGTGATATCAGAACCTATCCGGATCTTTGAGTGTGATTCTTACTGATGCTCTGGGTTCACCTTTGAAGCAAAGGGGACCAGTTGACCAGTTCTGAATGGACTCTTTACAGTAAACCTCCTCCTCTGAGGCACTTCCTTCAATCTAAGAGGAAATGCTTGTTATTTGATCACGACGATGCCGGCGGTGCCTCATGGGAAGGAGGTAAAAGAGGGTTCATTCAGGTTTGGTGCCTCTTTTCCTCCAAACTGTAACAGTAACAGAGGTGCCTCCTGGGTTCCCACTCCAAACCCACTTTTGTTTTTTTAGGTTTGTTCTTTTTCTCTCGTTACTTCTTTCTTTTTTTTCTCTCCAAACAGACCCATGTCTTTGTCTTCTGCCTGTTTTTTGTTTTTGGTTGGTCTCTTCTTCCAAGACTCTGCCAAAGCTTCATATGCCCCCCCTTCTCCCCTTTGTTCCTTACTCACGTGTGAATTATTTCAATGAGATATTTTTGAGTTCTCTTTTATTTCCACATGACTGTTGAATCTATTAAGTTGCTGTTTGTATATTATTCTTATTCTCTTATGATTTCTTAAGTTTCATCTTTATTATATTTTAGGACCCAGGGATCATCCTGATATTGTTGATTCATTTATGCAACTCCAAGCTCAGGTGTGTTTTTGGTTTCTTATTTCATTCACTTTGGGTTTCTCTCTCTCTTTCTCTCTTTTTCTACTCTCTTGCTGTTTCTCTGTCCTCTTCTCTCTCTCTATGCCTCTTTCTGTTCTTTGTTACTGGGCCCTAAGGTGTCCCATCACATAGGTGAGGCAGCGGAATGAAACACGAGGGGAACGTTTGAAAAAGCGACAGTTTGTCTCTTGTCAAACGCTTTTGATTCTAACAGTCACCTCCCCACGTATACACAGTCCTGAGCTCATTTAGTTTTTATTTTAGCTGCAGAAACCACTTTAAAGTTCACGCACAAATCATTATCTTGTGTGTTAAGAATACTTTCTTGTAAAACTTAAGCTATGTTCAGACAAATAAACACTGATAGAGATTTTTTACGGCTGTGTTCTCACTAACAGGATACCTTTGCTTTTGAATGATAATTAACTGAGTTTTATAAAATTTTCATAACCTAAGGTGTAGGTAAAATTCTAATGACTCAAATAAATCCATGTAATCCTTCAAATAGCTATGATTTTAATGTATTACACTGCTGCACATGCTGCTTAGAAAAAAATGAAATGAGCACTTGTGTGAAGTGGACAGATTTTAAGTGAAAATCCGCTTTTTGAAGCACTTCAGTTTGACTGGATCTTTTCCCTTTTTTCTGTAAAGTCAACATCAGGGCACATTTGCTCTTTGAAAAAAAATATCAACACACTCAGAGCCTACGATGAAATATTTTAGCTGATGCAGCGCTCTCAGGGAGATGATGCAACAGCATGACTATCAATGTTGTGGTCCCAGGTGACTGGTTAGTCTCTGAGCCCAGTCCTCCTCTGAAGTCATTCCAGCCCAGAGCCAATCAAAGCCCAAATGAATTAATATTCAACTAATATTAATCAGTTCAGACAAATTGGCTGATGGCTCTTCTGTTTTATATTTTTGTCTTTCGTCTTCATTCTTCTTCCTTTGTTTTCTATCTTTGGATAGATCTGACCTTCATCTCTCTCCCTTTCCCTCTCTCCCTCTCTCCTCTCCTCCATCCTGAATGAGTTCATTATTATGAGATGAGTTGTCTTCCTCTTTATCTGCACATGTTAATTACTTACACACTTCTGTTGCATATTCAATCCAGTCAACCAAAAACAAGGAAAAGTAATGTTGCAAATATAATTGATTTCAAGAAAACAAAGCCTAAACCACCATTGCCTTTAGTTTGACTTAAGTTTCAAATGATTTCAAAGTTTGATTTTTTGCAATTTGTTTGTTATACCTGCTGAGTTCTGCATTGGAGGATCTCTGTATGAGTTTGGATATAGTTTTTTTTAAACAGATGGAGAGAGTACTCGAGCCTGGTAGGCAGATCTGGTCCCAGTCCTGTATTGCTGTCAGATCCGGCTACCAGGCTTAGTGGGTATTGTTGATAGCAGTATTTTGAAGGAGCTTATGCAGTGGAATGTGGTGAAGCAGTACCGATTGGGTCGGGCCGACAGAAACATACTCTGTTTAATGCCTTTATCTGCCTCTTAGGCCCTCAAACGGAAGCCCGATTTGTTCTTGTCTGAGAGTCTTGACGTGAAAGCAGTGTTCCACTGTGGTAAGTTTGCACATAATTTACACAAACACACACACCCCTACACACTGTTGTGCTGGGTGTTTTTGCTTCAGTTTCTGTGAAATACGTGCTTGTCAGTACAAAGTACAAACTGTAAATGTTTGACACCAGCCTTCAGTTGTTTCTGTCTCTCTCTTCCAGGAGTTTTGTCACTCAAATTTCCTGAGGCTCCGACAGTCAAGTCGACGTGCTTGTTCTTTGTAAGCACACACACTCACACAGCTGAAACTGTGCTGGCATGTTTACAGATGAGTCCTTTGTCTTCATATTTGATGATTGCCTGTGTGTCTCTACTTCAGACTGAACTGTTACCCCACTGCTCAGATGTGCCTCCATTAGCCAGAGTGGTGCAGGAGGACGGCAAGCTGTTGGTGCAGGCCGTTCTGGAGGTGAGAAGCTCTGCATTACACGTCATGCCACCGAAATGTTTCATCATTTCACTGATCCAGCAGCCAAACTTTACTTCCTCTCCTATTGTAATTAAGTCCCTGATGTAAAACGCCTCCTCCGCTGTCTGCAGGGCATCGGGGGCGGGGCATCTCGGAGTCTGATGGACCAGTTTGCAGAGGTGCTGTTCTGTCTGAACAAGCACTGCTTCTCTCTGCTCACCGTGTGGTTGAAAGAAGCTCTGCAGCCTCCAGGATTTCCGTCATCACGGGTCACAGCTGAGCAGAAAGACAACTTCTCACAGCAGATACTCAGGTAACACCACTGGTGGTTTGTTTACAGACAAACAGGTCACTGCAGTTGCTCTATAGTGTGATCTTCACATACACTTTATAATTGTATGTTTCCCGTCTTTTCTGATTCCCTTTGTACTACATCTTTTGTTGTGCAGAGAACGAGTGAACAAGAGGAGGGTGAAGGACATAGTGAAGGAGTTCACACTATTGTGCAGAGGTCTCCATGGCACAGAGTACGCCGCTGAATACTAAACTCTACCTGGGAACTCTCACCTAACCGTGACCTCTGTCCTCAGTGCAAAACAGCCGGATGCCACAACAACACCGTTCTCTCCAACCCCATCAGCGAAGATATCATGATTGTACTGATAAACCCACACCATCGCAGGACAAGACATGGAAGCATTCCAGCACAGACCTGCCATCGGATTAATGGACAAACATTAAATCCCTGGTGGCTTTAGAAGGCCATCCTCTGTGCTCCAACGATTTTTCTTTTTGTTAAGAGATTGATTGTTTCTCCCTCCTTCCTCTCAACTCTTATTTAAAGGTCTTTTTGTTGGAAGAACTTTGAGCAGCACACCCAGCATGCTGCCTCACGCCTCCTCCTATCTCTGTCTTGTCCTGCCTTTCTAGATCTTCCTGGGGTTTCCTAGGTTGTTTCCTGGTGATTAGCATCCATATGAAATGATAGTGGTATCGTACGTAGCTACTTGACATTATTTTTCAGAATAAATCAAATTAATTATTTAAATGTATATGTATACACACATAGAAAGATAGTGGTTTTCAGTCCTGCTGCTGCTAATGGAAAGAGAGAAGGACCAATGTCAGGAGGGGATTCTGCAGGAAGAACGACATTAATACAATAATATTTACTCCTTGTCATGCCCCTATGATATCTGCATTTGCCAAATTATCATGAATAGTTTTGTGGATTTGTCTTTTTTTTTTTGTTAGTTTTTTTGTTTGTTTTTTAATCAATGCCTTTTAGGGGGTATGAGTGGAGACAGAAAGACTGCGTAACCAGGACTAAAGACAGTCTGCTTTTGTGCCCAGCCCTCTACGTATGGGGTTGTACCTCATGTACATACAATCCCACCAAGTCCTACTGCAGTCTCCTCGGGTCGTAGATCGTGGTTTTTATTCAGTGGTCCCTTAGATAAAGCAGGACTGCCTGGAGCGATGGCTGGACGGAAAATGGACTAAAGTAGCTGGAGGCGAAGGAAAAGGCACAAGATGGAAACTGAGAAGGGAACTGAGCGTTTGGAGGGATTAATAATCCTGACGGTGGACTGCTTAGTCACTGTAATCGTGCAAAAATATTAATCAAGTTGTGCATATTAACAGTTTTTGCTGAACACTTCTGTGTATTTGAGTGTATGCGTGTGTTCATACCTGTATGTATGAGAAGTTGTGCGTGCACAGATGTATCTTTTTCCACTTGTTCAGTGCACTTATATCGGACCTACAGTACACATGCACCCCCCCCCACCCTGTCTTTTAAACAAAGAGCCTGTTCATTTCTTCACCACTCTTTCAGACTATTCTTCATAAAGACTGACCAGGCACGTCCAGTATTTCCCCTCTGCTGCTCACCAGCAACTCATCTATTAAACCTCCTTATCATCCGGATAATCAATGACCAGACTCAACCGTCTATCTGTTATTGACACCGACTACTGCTGTCAACAAAATGAAAAAAAAAGCTTGTGTACAAGCTACCCAGAACCCTTTCACCCATCTGGGTCACTGCCTTGGAGAGGACCGAGAAGGATTAGAACATGTAAGACCTCTGAGAAAGTTACTCTACACCGACATTCTGTGCTCATCCGTTATTCCTGAGACGTTATTGGTGAAGTGATGGCTGTAAAATACAACGTCTTGTGAACCAGCAGGAGCAGACATCTAACAACTCTCGGCATTGAAATGTACTTTGTGGTCTCTGATAAAACTTTATCTCAGTCTAATCCCTCTGTCTTATCCGAGGTGCCTGCAGACATGTAGCATGTATGTGTTTTGTGGGGGGGTTTTGGGGCTCAGGGGACAAACATAACACGGTGTGTCAGGCTGCAGAAAGACGTGATTTAGACCGAGACTGGAGGCGGGAATCGGCTCTGCAGTGAGCTGTTCAGCTTCAGAGGCTGAACTGTGAATGATTCGATGTGCGTTCATTGCTGATCCCTGGTCTGTATTGTCTTGTTCTGAGGTGAGAAAATGAACAATGTTTGTCACAGTTTAAAGAAAGAGGTGAAGATGGAGGAGGGGAGGGAGGTTTGAAAATGTACATTATTTTTTTTTGTACCTTGGCTTTAATTTATTAAATATATCTAAGACTGCAGCTCTTGACTTTTTCTGTGTGTGGGAGTAGTTTTGTTCTGTTCCTTCAGTGCTTCCATCAAACTGTCTGCAGTATTTCCCCAGACCTCTGAAACAATTAACACAATTACCAGAGTAAATGAAAGTAGAAAATAGAAATCTATCTTTTATTTGCTTTAATTGCTTATTTTTGAGGTTCAGGTACATTCAGTCATTTAACTGAGAATGATTTATTGAGCTAATTAAGTTATTTATGGTGCACATTTGAGTTGACCCGAAGTTTCTTCATCTAGAGAATTAAAACCAAATTCACTTAACGAGTTTAAATATTCAGCTTACGATCCTATAATGTTAAAATTACCCAAACTAACTTAAATATCAATGCCAAAACCCTGCAACACAAATATTAAGAAACTACAACATCATACTGTATAATCACTATACAAGAAGTAGCTACACAGTGGGTCTTAGAAATATTAGAAATACTCAGTGCAGGTTATCATTATTTTCTGGTCGAAACTTACTATTTCCATTGTATTAACATGAATGGAAATACAAGAAAGAAATGCTGAAAATGCAGTCAATCCCAGAGAATAACTGCTACTGTAGTAGAGTACGGAGAACCATGGAAAATGTTACTTAAAAGATACTTTAAACTTGGTTTTAAAATAGTTGGAGTGCATTTTCATTCAATTTTGACTCCCAAACTGTTGCCTGTTGCCTTTCAAATGTAAATATTTTTAACTGCATAAGAGCATGGTAGCATGTAAATGTAAATGTAAAAGTCTGTGGGCTTATTAACAGGCAGAAATATGCCCCCCAAGAAACTGAGACACAGCAGAGATTAGATATTAAACATGTTGCAACTGCATTCATTCATTCATTCATTCATTCATTCATTCATTCATTCATTCATTCATTCATTCAAGGCCTTTCCAAACTGCCCCTTTTGCGCATGCGTGGTGCAGTTGCAGCAGCTCGCGTGTGAGCAGAGGTCCATCCTCCATCCAGTCCTGTTAGTTAGTCCACCCAGCTTCTCAAGTTAAACCTCCTCCAGTCCGTCCCAGGGGAGCAGAACTTTCTCCAGGACTTCCACAACCCAGCAGAACCTCAACTTTTCACCCCAAACTAAGAGCGAACCGCTGAAACTGCCGCGTGTAAGTGAGCTAACGAGCTTTCTGCTAACTTTTAGCCGTTTAGCTTCCACACAGTAAACTGAGGAAACAGCATGAAAAACAAAGTTGATGTCAACACACCGTGAATGTGTGTTAATGTCGTCCTGCTGTGTGACTTTTTCGACTAGTTAAGAAGTTGTGTTCTTCTGTTGTTGTTGTTTCCTGAAACATGCTAGTTGATAACATCAGTGTTGTCATAATGAGTGTTGATGAAGAGGTGTGTGAATGTGTTGCTCCATGTGGTTAACAGAAAGCTCCTGACCTACAATATGCACACAATCAATGGGGCTGTATGTGTGAGTTCATCTTAAAATGTAACCACGACTTCACAAAAGTTTTTAAGTTTGCCAGAGTTCTGATTTCTGAAGATAGTGTTCATTCATTGCATCAAAATGCTGTAGAAAAACAAAACTTTTAAGCAATGAAAATAAATCAAGGTTGCTTTTAAAAATGTTAAGAATCAGTTTATTCCATACAAAGTGCAAGACGTAGAAAAAAATCTAATTAGTATTGGATTTAAGGATCTATATTTGCCTCAAAAAAAGTATGTAGTCCTAGTGTTTTCCACTCCCAGAACTTATTGTAATGAACAGTTGAAAAGGGTGTTTAGTAACTTGCCTGAATCTTAAAGATCCAATCTCACTAAATTAATTTAAAGCAAATTTACACAACTTTCAGGCAGCCAGATGTTCATGTTAATACTGAGTCAGATTGGTCTTTGCCGGTTAATCATTGATGACTTAAGACATATATATTTGCAGTTTTATGATACTATATTACACTCATAATTAGGGATCAGATTTTTAGTAATCAGGACATCCAATAGTTGGACCCGATATACAATAAACGTAACGTATAAACATTGTGTGAAAGCAGGGATACGTAACTAGGTTTTTTCATGAATCAATAATTAGAACTACTATAACTGAATATATACAGTAGAAAGAGGTTTGATAAGATCAGTGTGTCATGTGACAGTAGAGTTGATTGGATTTGAACAGTTTCTCTCCTCTTTTCCTGCAGTTACTCTTTTTCTCTGTTTTCCTAATCGTCACATTTATCACCCACTAAGGTCCAGATCTTAAAGCATTATTAGACACTGTTTTGGGGTAATAATCTGTGGCTACTCCCTAACTTGCTGCCCATTACAGAGAAAGCGAGCTGACTGCATTAGCATTAACGTAGCACATTTAATTAACTGTAATCGTTTAATTAAAATAAAAATACAGATAATTGGAAAAATGCGGAATATTGGCTTAAATACTGAGCCTGGCCTATAATCGATCGATCTCTACTCTTAATCTTTATTTAAACCTCGTTTAAACTGTTATGTGTCTGTAACCTGTTGATTTGTGCCGCTGCCTGTCTTGGCCAGGATGCAAAAAGATTTTTAAAGTCAATGAGTGATTTCCTGGTTAAATAAATACTTAGTGTGAGCACCAGTTCACAACAGATGTAATCTCGAGGCACTTCACAAAGTATAACTGCAAAATTCATACAGACAAATCCAACGTTTCTTCCCCTTTGAGCAGCATTTGGCAACAGTGTCTTTAAAATGTCTCCAATTCTCCTAAATTTGTACACAGTTTTTCCATCGTTAAGAACTTGCTGCAGTCCGTCTCTGGATTTCGAGTGTCTCGGTCTTTTATCACTTCATATAACTCCCACTGACTCCTTAAGATCAGGGTTCTATGGGAGCGACAAACCTCCCTCTTCTTGTCCTTGAAGGCAGCTTTTCATGACTGTGGCTGTATGTTTGGTTTCATTGTCCTGCTGCTGACTGCACCGATGATGTTGCACGATGCATACGAACCAAAACGTATAAACATTTCCACAGCGCTGTGTGTAAACTGAGATTAGGTTTGATGCATCATGAGACGACTGCAGCATCCACATGTCCTTTAGCACACTGAGATGTTGCCATTTGTAGGCTTCACATGGCTTTCTGAGCGTCCCTCTATCTCATTATCGGGTTGTCTTGACCAGAAGTGATCTGAAGACAAAGGTCAGCGTCAGTGAGAAGATGTGACGGTACTTCCTTACAATTGATTACCAATAGTGACCTTTGGCCTCGGATTCAGAGATCGATTACCTTACAAGATGCAGCCTGCAAAAGAGTACATCAATTTTATCGACAAATGGTGCCTAAAATTCATTATCTCAGGTGTCTTATGATCGATGTTATGAAGGGGAGGCTCTCCATCTTTAACCTGGATTTATTTGTGCGACTCTCCATCAGTCATGGCTGTGGTGCGGTTCTACAGTAATGAAGCTGTGGATGGGCGGGCCTTACAGAGGGCAGCCAAGCTCTACCCGCATCTGTCAATCACTGCTGAGCTGTGCTACAACGTGGAACTGACAGGTGAGTGTGGAACAGCTTGTCAATTCATGATGAAGATGTGGATTCAGTGGACAGCAAGAGAATTGTGATAAACTGAGGTTTTTTGTTAGTCTCCCACATGCTGCTTCAGTCTGGCTTTCATCCTCTTTGCCACGTTGTTGTTTCTTCCTGATCTTCGTTGCAGGCTGTGAGAGTCTCGACGCCAAGCAGAAGGAGGTTCTCCTCTGGTTGTTTTGTCCTCCTCTGCAGGCTGAGCCACTGTCTGAGAACCCAAACCTCACAGAGGGTAGCGGGGAGAAGCTGGTGGAGATCGGACCAAGGTACCTCTACTGGTTCCAGTTGGAGCTGAAGGATATTTTGACAGATGTTGCGATATGAGTCACAATTTTGGTTGAAATTGTAATTTTTTTTCTCTGCACAAAATCTAAAAATTGCAATGTATTGCTTTGCATTGGTCTGCACCAAACCAGGACACTCCCTCGTGTTCAGGGAGCAGTACAGTTCATGTATAATGGCAGATGAAAGGCCTAAAAGACTCACAATACTCCTAACTAATCAAGTCATTCAGAGGTTCACTGGTTCTGATGTGGAATGGGAACTTAACTCTGTCCACAGGCAGCAAGAGTTCTGCTGAGGACCCCAAAAGTATCCTAAATAAAGGCCTCTTCTCAGCCAAACAAGTTCAGCCTCATTTGACATAGATCCGATGAACAATTGTTGAGATTTGAAAATAACAGAAAGACTCAAAGGCTTCTTTGTTTATTGGTGAAGTATATTATGTTGGCAGATAACTTTCAGAAACACATGAAAACAGAAACTGCTACATAAGAAAACAAAACGCAACTGCACTAAAACTGCTAAAACAACTCCAGCTTACTGCTTTCAATGTTTTTAATATTATATTGAATGTTGCCAACCTCAGAACTTAAACACAGAAAAGGTGTGAACAACATATATATGAAGACTATATATTTTTTTTCTGTATTCATTTCACATACATTTAATTAATCATTGCGAGAGGTAAAACAAGAAAAATTGCATTGTAAGGTTTTTATTTTATATTACATTATTTTATAAGTTCCCCTTCTGGAGAAGTGACAGAATCTATTCTTTACAGATTTTTTTTCGTATCATCTATATCTTGTTTTGTAATTCCACAAGTCGTTCTTCAACTCACGTGTGGACTTTTCCCTTTTCTCCTTCTTCTCTTTGACCGCCCACGTGAGACAGCTTGTAGTTTTAAAACGGTGGGATCTTCCATGGTGCCACTGGTGTCTTTCATTCTCCCGGTCGTCCTGAACCTGGACTTCAGCCGCCTTTATGCTTGATGTTGTTTGTAGCTGTTTTTGTAGTCTTTGGTTTTCTAGCCGCTGTTTTACGTTGGCCAGTGCAGCTTTCATTTTGGAAGTTTCTTCCAACTTTTGCATGAGGCAGATCTCAGCCTCCTTCGTCTTGTCCTTTTCAGTGCGTGGAGATGCTTCCAGTTATTCAGTTTCGAGGGAAGCATCTCTGTACATCTTCTCTTTTTTTATAGAGATCTACATAAATATCAGCCATCTGTTGTTTTGCTTCAGCTCACTAAGTTTTGAGTAGTTTTTTCAAGTACTCTGTCTCTCATTTAGCAAGCCAACCTTTTGTAGCTCTAGTGCAGTGACCTTTTTTTGCCCGATCATCTAAGATCTTATGAAACTCTGCCTTAGAGATCCGAAACATTCCAGGTGCTGTAGCAGCCTCCATTTTCCCAGTCGGCTCGATACGCAGCAGTTTGAATGTCATACAAAATCTTTCTCTGGCATCCTATATAGCATGGTAGGACGTATACTGGAACGTACTTGAGATAACTAAGACAAGAAGTCTGAAGCACCAACTCTAGAGGCTGCAGTTTTCATTACCACCCTGACATCTGAAGACCCGTTCCCATTGCACATGTCGTCACATGGACACAAACAAATTAAAAACTATTGCAGCTGGGCGCCCTTCTAGCTCAAAAGGTTGAACAGGTGACCCATAAACAAGGTCTGCAGTCCCGACGCAGTGGTCATGGGTTTGAGTCCGACCCATGGCCATTTGCTACATGTCTTTCCCCTACTCTTCTCCTGTCTCTCTCTAGACTGTGCACTATAATAAAGGCCAAAAAATAAGTTTTACAAGAAAAAAATAAATAAACCTACTGCAGCCAATGAAACTGTTCCAATTAAATGTGCATATTTTGTAACGTTGCATCATCAGAATCAAAGATTTATCATCTGTGTAAGCGATGGTGAATTTCAGCAGCCCTTACAGACGATAAAACTGCTACTTTTATCACGAGGTGCATCATTAGCAACTCTGCGTTGAATCTAAACATGCAATATGGCTTAATATCTCCTGGATCCTGTTCTGCATGAATTCTATAGAAGGTGGCAGCAGATACCCGTTAATTGGAAGTTTTTGTACCTGAGCTGCCCGTCTTGATTTGTTCTGCGTGCCATGAAAGTGCTGTAATTGAAATACGATTCTCTAAAAGCTTTCAGTGTGAACTCATTTTGGAGGATGCGTCTGAAATGTTAAGAGATGGCATCTGGGAATTAATTTTGTGCTCAATAAATCAAGTCAAGTAGAGCACGAATATTCATCCTGGGCTGATAATGCATATTTCTAAGCAGGTCTCATGTTCCGAAAGACTCAGAAAACGCCAAAACATGTCAGAAATGAATCAGATTCTAGCTGGTTCCAGCAGAGTGAAAGGAAAATATGTGGATGCAATGTCCAGGTAGATAAAAAGTTCAGTCTAGAAAAGGACACACAAGGATGAGTACAGGATGCTTGCCAAGATGTGGTTTATGACTCCCGGTAGCACATAAAAGCTAAAACAGATATTTCTACACTGAAGGTCTTTTGAGGTAGGCAGATGTTCACTGTGTCCAGGAGTACATAATGTGGATATCTTTAAATGATAAGTTTAAACAGACCGTGGGTGAACGTAATTTGCATTCTAATTAATTCGTGAAGAAACATTGAATCATTTCAAATAATTGGTAACTAGAAGATTTGTGATATCAGACACCAGCAAGGTAAACATCAAAAAGAACAGTCCTTCAAAGTGTTTCCTGCATGTTGCTGCATTTTTAGGTTGAATTTCTCCACCGCCTGGTCCACTAACGCCGTGTCCATCTGCCAGAGCGCCGGCCTCGCTTTCGTCACACGAGTCGAACGGTCTCGCAGGTTTCTCATCAAGGTTTCGAACAAACACACAAACGCAACGATTCGATCAGTGGTCACTTTATTTTCCTGACCCTGATGTTTTCCATCCATCTCCTCTTCAGCCCAAGAATGGAGAAAACCTCACTGAGCTTGACGGAGACGTGAAGAAGCTGATCGAGTGTCTGTACGACAGCATGACCGAGTGCATCTACCAGCGTCCCATCACCTCCTTCGCCGTGGAAACCAAACCGCAGTCGGTGTTCGAGGTGGACATCCTGGGAAAAGGTCGCGCAGCCTTGGAAGCGGCGAACGACGAACTCGGTGAGACTCTTCAGCTTCTCTCCGCCTCTGCTTTTACTTCTCTGACTCAGACTCTTATTGAATTTAACGTAATGTGACCTTTTCTTTCCTTCATGCTTCTTTCCAGTCTTGCAGGAAACTGTGAGTAGACTGTGTGTTGGTGGACATCGTGATGTCACATGATGCATGACATTATTACTTAGCAGCTTGAAGTCACAGGACAGCAGTGATGCCGCTCATTATATCACTCATGCATGTTTGTGTTTAGTGTCTGGTGTGATGAAACCCAAAACAGGATCAGCTTTTGATTGGTTGAATGAGGTCAAATTCCAAATAAGTTATTATTTGCAGCCAAGATTTTACGCTTGGAGGTGGCTGATGCAGTAAAAAATAGCCAAATCTCAGTGTGAGGTCATTGGTATGATATCTGCTTCTGTACTGACCCAATTAGGGCTGCATTTTATGGTGAAAGTGGTAAATATTTTCTCAAAGTTCAGTCTAAAACCATGTCAGATAATGGTGAGAAGTGCTACTACTCACATTTCATTTGTTTAATGAAGAAAGATCTAAGTTGGTCATCTATGAAGAGAAAAGTAAATCACTTTCTTACTGCGCACATAAGTTTATATAATATTGGCAAAGTCTCACTTCTGCTCCAATCCCTTCCCCTCAGGTGGACATTGATATTACTACTATTAGTTTGTGTGCATGCACTACTGTTGTAAAGTTTGGGGTCACTTAGAAATGTCCTTATTTTTGAAAGAAAAGCATGTATTTTTTCAATGAAGATAACATTAAATTAATGATAAATCCAGTCTAGACATTGTTAATGTGGTAAATGACTATTCTAGCTGGAAACGGCTGATTTTTAATGGAATATCTCCATAGAGGTACAGAGGAACATTTCCAGCAACCATCACTCCTGTGTTCTAATGCTACATTGTGTTAGCTAATGGTGTTCAAAGGCTAACTGATGATTAGAAACTGCTGTGCAGTTATATTAGCACATGAATAAAAGTGTGAGTTTTCATGGAAAACATGAAATTGCCTGGGTGACCCCAAACTTTTGAACGGTAGTGTACAAAATATGAATGTCATTAATTAAATTATGAATGATTAAACTTGGAAACATGACAAACATACACATGTAGAAGATCACTTTTTCAGTACACTAGTCTGTAAAATGTCCCAAACCCAAAGACTTTATTTGACATTAGTGAGCCTCCATGTGTCTTGCTATCTTTGCACTCTTTGCCTCTGTTGTTGAGACTCAGAAACAGCTTGCAAATGGCATTTAGTGGTGCAATTTAGTGCCAGCTCCCTGCTGCTTTTTCACACAAGGCAAATTTTTATTGTTTCTTTTGCGTTCTGACTGCAGTTAAGCACAGAAATGAGCTGAAATCGCATCAGTAATCTCCATCCAGGGATACTTGCGGGCTGATCTAATCATTCACCAACATTTTCATTCCAGTTTGTTTGCATGTGGTTGGACTTCCTGACGAGGATGGATGCAGGGGCAGAAACACAACATTACATCCTGAAAAGCTATGTAGCTCAGGAAACTAGTGGTGTTCATGTACTCTCTGCTTTAACTCGCTGTTTTCACCTCTTAAATATCTCCATGTGTCCATTGATAAGAAGTAGCCTCAGCTGTGCAACTACAGCTAGTGAATCTGCAGCTTTATGAGGCATCGCCGTCCTGGAGATGGTGCCAAACTCAACTCTGAGCTGTATAAACAATAATTAAAAATCCTATTAAAGGTGACTCATGTTAAAATCAGCTTTTTTTGGAGAGCTGCAAGGAGCTCAGGTTTCCCACAATTTCTGGATGGAAAGCACACCACGTTCAAAGTCTCTGAACCCTAAAACCCACCGACGGGTTTGAAAGGTGTGTCACCTTCAAAAAATGAAACCATTTATCACAGCCAGCAGGAATCATACAAACAGAGATGACTGTCAGGTTTCCAACAGTCCTTAAATTACTCATCTGTGTCATTTCTTATATTAGATGAACCAAAGCTAAGCTTGAAATCATGACATTTCATTAGAATCCCTCACATTCAAATAAAAATGACAAAAAATATGCTGTTTGCTCTAAACAAAAATCAAAAAAACATTTAGCTTTTGTCTTTGCTTGTTGTGATTTATGCTGTTACACCTGTGTTATACAGCATAGAAGAGAATTCTGAGTTTTTTCTCCTTCTAGTTATGGTTTCCGTAGAGGTGCAGGACTTCTTATTGCAATGGAAAGCAACGAATCCTCTTGTTAAGTATTTGGAACTAGGTGGTAATATAATATCATAAAAAATGGATTTAATTTTTTGGTCCTGACGGTGTTTGTTCACTGACTGTGGTTATTTCTTCTTTTTCTATGCAGCAGGTTTCAGTAGCCACAGTGACAGAACGTGGTGTGCGTACTTATATTCATGCTCTGCTTATTCACCCAGCTTCATTAATATTCACAAGCAGCTCAGACAGATGAGAATAATTTCAGCACACACTTTGCAGGCTCTGCCACGCTCATCTGGCAAATTGAGGCGATAATTAAGAAGTGGTACATGTGGAATTTACTGAGACTATAGCTGCTTGAAGCGTTTATCATGCGCTCACTGTTCTGCCTCCCCAGTTGAGCTAAATATGTTGTTCAATAGACGGGATGCAAATTATTCTAGGTGGTGTGTAGTTTTTCATAATAATTAATCTTAGCAGTCTTTGTGAAGTTTAAGTGCTGTGGAAATTGTCTAACTGTTTTGCAATTGAAACTATGTCAAGTAGTTGCTGGATTTCTGGATTCTTGGAGAATGCAGGTGTGCTTTTGTTGCATCATTGTGTGCATTGCCGTTTGAAAGATCATATATGACGATGGAATCTTTTCCACCTGCCTGGTTTTGATATTCAGGATGCCGTGTTTTGTGCTTGACGCAGGTTTGGCCTTTGACTCCTGGGATCTGGACTACTACACATCGATGTTCCAGAGGATTGAAAGGAACCCCACCAGTGTGGAGTGTTTTGACCTGGCACAGTCCAACAGGTGGGGATTGTCTGCAATGATTAGATCAGCAGGACTGCTTTGTGTCGTGTGCCTCCGTAGTTTTTGCTTCTGGGGGTTTTCTTTATTCTCCAATTCTTTCTTTTGCACCTCGGCGTCCCAGCGAGCACAGCCGTCACTGGTTCTTCCGGGGGCGGATGATAATCGACGGGCAGGAGCAGAAGGAGACTCTTTTCAGCCTCATAATGGACACACAGCGGCACAGCAACCAGAACAACGTCATCAAGTTCTGCGACAACAGCAGGTAGTTCTGGAAACAGCGCAGCAACCACAGATGCTGTGAGTGTGTTTCCACCCAAACTGACTCACTGTGAAATGTGTGTGTGCGTCCAGTGGCATCAAAGGCTTGGAGCTGGAGTGTGTTTATCCGAAAGATCCGTCCCAAGCGAGCGCTTACGAGACACGGCGTTCACTGCGACACGTCATCTTCACTGCAGAGACTCACAACTTCCCGACTGGTCAGGACACAAACAACAGTCCACATATTTAAACATAAGCGTTCATTTTTTAGTAAGTGGTAATTTTCACTCGTATCTGTATGGGCCTTTTAGGTGTAGCGCCGTTCAGTGGTGCCACCACAGGAACCGGAGGTCGAATCAGAGACGTGCAGAGTGCTGGACGAGGAGGCCACGTCATCGCTGGGACTGCAGGATACTGTTTCGGAAACCTTCACATACCAGGTCAGACACTATGGACCTCCCCTGTAAAAATAATCTATAGCACTTTTTTTATGACTTGTAATTTTTTTTATTTTTTTGATTTTAGAGTCAACAAACACATTAATCAACATACAAACCATCAACACCCAAACACCCACATCCCACCCACCCACAACCAAGAAGGGTCCATCACTCTCAGAGGTGATTTGCATCTCAGCCTATTATGGAAGGCAGTACAAATAATGAATAAGCTGGCTGAATAGTAAAGTAAATAGAACAAAACAAAATACATCTGGTACTAGCTCATTGACATCCTTGCCCTTATGTCCCAATCATTACTGTGACATCCAGATACTGTCGAGGTACATGCCCCACTTTAGATCATATTTTTCTGTTCTGTCCAGGATGACATTCTTTCATAAGCAGCAGCTCTGCCTGATTCAATTGTCCAGTCCTGAAAAGACGGTTCTCCAGGTTTCTTCCAGTTTCTGAGGATGATCTGTTGACCAATCATGATATAATCTATAGCACCTTTAAAAACACTAATGATCTTTACACAGGACTGAAAATTGAACTCAATAAATTAGAGACCAGAGACCCAAACCAGCAAATGGGCAGGGAGCAACAATTTTGTTGTTGTGGTGAAAAAGTTGTGCTGAATGGGTTTTCTCAAGAACCCTCAGGACCTGATTCACCTTCTGCAATCGTAGAGACTGCAGGTTCTTCCACTGGAAAGACCTTTGTTTGGTTTCTAGCTGATCGTAGCCGAACACCCGCTTCTTGTGACCAGTGATGATCCTCAATACGAAGGTTGGCTCCGGATTTAGATCCATGGTCAAATGACAAACGTGCACCTACCAGTGGTCACAACAACACATGCAGCACAGGTCCCACTGGTGATAGTGCAATGTTTCATTAAATCCTGACTCATGACGGCGACTGCTTGGCCCCGTGCACATGACACACAACAGTCCTAAAAGTAACCAGTGAGAGTGAATAATTTCTAAAACATACTGGGAAACAGGAAGCTAAAATAGTAACACCAGATAAAACCCTGCCAGCTGAGTTTTATACAGATAGATATCGATTATTACATTTCTCGTTAAGTAAAAAGGCAGTTGAAATCAAGCAAGCAGCATATAAAAGGGTCTGGGTGGTAACTCCCAGTGAAATATGATTGAACACGTTTTTGATGATGTGCTGCTCAAAACTATAATTTCTATCAAATAATGGATTAGATTTATATAGCGTATAAATTATATTTTTTCTGTCTTGTATCACTCCCCTTATATCCCCTGCAGCTTAATGGGAGAACTGAGCTGCAGCTGCCAGTATTTTGAATGTCAGGGCCGTTCTCAAACACATTTTGAGGAGCTCATTGGTGAATCTGGAACAATATTTAGTTTTGATTGTGTTCATAGTTGAGAAAGCTTCATCCTCTCAGTGTCACTTTATTTATTTTTCTTGTTCGTCTGCCCTCCTGTTGTCCATCCGTCGCCTCTCAACTGTCTTCTGATAAGAATGCTGTAAACACTGGAAAAGGTGCGCCGGTAAAATAGGAGCAACCCTTCAAATTTAAAATCCTGTTACAATTTACTGATTACAGGTCCGTGTACGTATAAGACGGCGTCTGGCTCCGGATCCGGGCCACCAGTTAGTTATCCTTGGTTTAAAGAAATACAGTGAAGCCAGGGCGTTAGTGAGGTGCAGCCAGACCGTTTTGCATTAGAGAATAATGTGGCTGTGTGAGAATAGTGACCCAGTGACGAAGATCCCAGTTGCAAGGGTCCAAATGTAAGACACATGTTGGTAGCATCAGAATAACAGTGAAAAGTGAAGAGATGTCTACAAATTATGTGGAGTTTGTAAAAGGAAAATAAAAATTGGTTCCAGAAATAAACCCTGAGTGATGAGTCAAAGTTGGTAGTAAAGATGTAGAAAACTAACTTGGACTGTGCAGCACAGATATTGAGTGGACACATCTTGTCTCTCTGTCCTCTCCAGGTTACGTTCTGCCCTGGGAGTCTGAAGGTGAAGGCTGGGAGTATCCGTCCAGCTTCGCTCCTCCGCTGCAGGTTGCCATCGAGGCCAGCGATGGAGCTTCAGACTACGGCAACAAGTTTGGAGAACCTGTCCTGTCAGGTATGAGCATCTGCCACTCCATGTACAGAAGCATTGCTAAATTATATTTAACAGTTAATTCTTTAACATCCACACAGGCTTGAAAATTAAATATTTAATTAATTATCGTAGGAAATTAGTTTGCAGAGGTAAACAAAACCACAGTGTGTTATTAAAATGTTTTCCTGAGGCTGTTTAGTTGGAATAAATGAAGTGTGAAACAAGGGAAAGGAAAAAACAAATTGCTGCATCTGTAAAACTGTAGCCTATTAAACGCAGCAATCAGTCACTTATGAATTATTCTAGTCTATTTTCTGAAAGTCTTCGTATTCAGAAGATTAAAATATTAACCCCTAAGGAAATTTTCCTGCCGGATATTGCTCAGGAAGCAAAATTACATACTATACGAATAAATGTACTGGCTCATTGAAAGGCAATAAGACATAAGTATGACACATTACTGAAAATGTAAATAAAAAAACTAAAATAAGACTAGAAGAGAAAAATAAGAAGTAATATTGGCAAGAATTCTGAAGTAGTGAAGTAATATTACACATGAAATTACAATATTGCACATTTTAAATGAATTATTGCACATGAAATTGGAATATCGCACATAAAAATAAAGTGATAGAATAATACTGAATCGTTTCAGCACTTCTACAGAAGTTTAACTGTAAAAATACTTCTACCCCCCTCTAGGTTTTGCTCGTTCCTTCGGGATGCGCCTCGCTAACGGGGAGCGACGGGAGTGGATCAAGCCGATCATGTTCAGCGGTGGTCTCGGTTCTATTGAAGATACGTATGTGAAGAAAGAAGAAGCAGAGCCTGGTAATGCTTTAACACAGCACCAGGAATGAGTTTAATCAATTCAGAAGCTATATTTACACGTGTATCGATCAGTGAGTCAGTGTCTTGCTGCTCCTCTGCTGTGCTCTTCGATCAGGAATGGAGGTGGTGAAGATGGGAGGACCGGTGTACAGGATCGGTGTAGGAGGAGGAGCGGCCTCTTCGGTTCAAGTATGGCCTCTACAGTAAATCAAACTGAGACTAGTGGTGACCTCAGCAGGTGCAGATGTGTATTTAAATATATTTTGGCTTTTAGGTGCAGGGGGACAACTGCAGCGACCGGGATCTGGGTGCCGTCCAGAGAGGAGATGCTGAGATGGAGCAGAAGATGAATCGAGCTCTCAGGGCCTGTTTGGAAAGAAGCAGCGGGAACCCAATCTGCAGTATACATGACCAGGGGGCAGGAGGAAACGGTACAAAAACTGTGGCCTTTTTGAAGGATCTATATAAAGCTCAGAAATGAGAGCAAAGTTACAGTATTGAGCCACATTCTCATTTCTAGGTAATGTGCTCAAGGAGCTCAGTGAGCCAGCTGGAGCTGTGATCTACTGCAGTAAATTCAAGGTAATCACGAACACAGATGAGCTTTTTGTTCTTATTTCCTTTTACAACCCATAAGATCAATTGCTATTGTTTGCTTTTCCTCTGTGTGTCTGCTGTGTAGAAAGGTGACCCCACACTGAGTGTGCTGGAGCTGTGGGGAGCCGAGTATCAGGAGAGCAACGCTCTGCTGCTGCGTCCATCAGACAGGTCCTTCCTGGAGAGAGTCTGTCAGAGGGAGAAGTGTCCTGTTGACTTTGTGGGAAACATCACAGGAGATGGAAAGGCATGTTTCAGCCGATAAAAGTACACCCACTCTGCCAATCAAACCACTTAAGTAATCAGTGGTTGTGTCATACTAAAGAGAGAACCTCAAGTGTTGCATTGAATGAGAGTCCAGTGTGTTTATTTCAGTCTAATTTCTCACACAGATTGTGCTGGTGGATGATGAGGGAGGCAGTGGTGACCAGTCAGGTGGGGGGCGTCACCCTGTCGACCTGCAGCTGGAGTGGGTTCTGGGGAAAATGCCGCAGAAAGAGTTTAAGATGGAGCGACTTCCCCCGAAACATCAGCCTCTGAGTCTTCCTGCTGGACTGACAGTCAAAGATGCTCTGCTCAGAGTTTTACGTTTGCCTGCTGTGGCGTCCAAACGTTACCTGACCAACAAGGTGTGTGTCACATCCCCGTCTTACATGTCTCTGTCTTTACAACTGAATGTGTGCACACACTTTGTGACTCTCCGTGGTTTTGCTGCCTCCCCTACGTAAGGTGGACCGGTCTGTCACTGGGCTGGTTGCCCAGCAACAGTGCGTCGGCCCTCTTCACACCCCATTGGCCGATGTGGCTGTTGTTGCTCTGTCGCCATTTAGCCTGGAGGGAGCAGCGACGGCCATCGGGGAGCAGCCAATTAAAGGTCTGGTCTGCCCTGCAGCAGGGGCTCGCATGGCAGTCGGAGAGGCTCTGACCAATCTGGTGTTTGCCAGAGTCACAGCACTGAAGGTGAGCAGATCATGGAGCCTGTGGGGAAAAAAATGGAACACAAACAAGAAATATATATAATAATAAACAAAAATATGTCGATCCTCTCAAATTGTCGGCATATACACGATAAAATGACGCCTCTGTAACCCTGATCCTCTTTAGGTTAGAACTGACATAGATTGCAGCTGATATGTGCTGCTGTTTTTTCAGGATGTGAAGTGTAGCGGTAACTGGATGTGGGCTGCCAAGCTGCCCGGTGAGGGGGCGTCTCTGTGGGAGGCCTGCAGAGCCATGTGTGAGGTCATGGGCCAGCTGGGGGTGGCCATCGACGGAGGCAAGGACTCTCTGAGTATGGCTGCCAGAGTCGGGAAAGAGACGGTCAAAGCTCCAGGTACGATGTGTGCACCTCTAAAAACAAATAAGATATACATCGTTATTTTTGAGTTACGGCAACTTCTAATGAAATTAAGTTCAACCAACAAACTAGATTGAGTTTTGGAAATTAGTTTTTTCTCTACAATCAATGGCATTTTAAATAACCAATTACTTAATAATTGGTTGCATAAAGACAAGTTTTTAAAGAAAAACAAGGTGAAGAAAAGTGTAATTATCAAGCCAGTTTCATTAATTTACCACAACTTGAATTTAGTTTCAAATCACCTAAAGCAGAACTTTTAGTTTTAATTTACACACAATATTAAATTAGAGTAATTAGCATTATTTGTCAACACAGCTCATCAAAACAAGTTCACAAGTTTCCAGTATAAAAGGTCTTTCTATATCAGTAAATTGGAATTTTACATTTTTTAAGTGGTAGTAACAAGTACACTGAATTACTTTGTAGAGTTTTAGTTAAGAGTTGCTTTTGCTCTGCTTCTGTTTCAGGCGCTTTGGTTATTTCTACATATGCTGTTTGTCCTGACATCACTGCAACGGTGACACCAGATCTTGAGGATCCAGATGGCAAAGGTATGACACAACACATAAACACTGCTTGTGATTAATACAGCAGTGTATGTTTGGCTGTCATAGTTTTCAGTTACTGATGGCAGAAGCAGGATTCACAGTTTCAACATCCGCATTGTTCAGCTTCTCTCGCCCACGTTACACACATCTCACTCTCAAACTCGCTCCACACACTCAGTAACAGACGGCCTGAATCTGACCTTCTGTCCTCTGTCTGCAGGCGTGTTGTTGTGGGTTCCTCTCAGTCCGGGCCGTCACCGTCTAGGAGGTTCTGCCCTGGCTCAGTGCTACAGCCAGCTGGGAGACTGCTCTCCTGACCTGGATCAGCCACAACTATTGACTGCCTGCTTCAGCACCACTCAGGAGCTCATCTGCGGTCAGTTTGTGCTCGCAGGAAACCTACCTGCCACGGAGGGAAAAAAAGTTCAGCATTGTTTACTGTGACTCAGTCTGTGAATAAACTTTTCTCGGTGTACAGCAACAGCTTTGTACTGTGCTGAGACCGCCACCTAGTGGTTTCACTCTTCAGGGTTTTGTTTAAAAACTTGTTGAGGAAGAATATTTTTTCTGTTTTTATCAGATCGTCTGCTGAGTGCAGGACATGATATCAGCGATGGAGGCCTCATTTCCTGCTTGCTAGAGATGGCGTTTGCAGGAAACCGTGGGATTGACGTTGAGTTGTCATCAGAAGGAACTGGAGGTTAGTCAGTCGATGCTTCATCTGTTTTAGTTTTCCTGTAATTTACCAATACAGCTTATAAACTGTGGTTGGAATCAGATTTTGTCTTCTGTACAGTCATGGAGCTGTTGTTCAGCGAGGAGCTTGGTTTGGTTCTGGAGGTTTCGCACTCTGATTTGGAAACTGTATGTCAGAGATACAGCGATGCAGGCGTTCAGTGTCGTCATATCGGCAGGACATGTGGCTTCGGACCAGAGGCGATGGTGAGCTGTCAACCTTGGGTTGGACTTTGGCTCAAAACCTTTCCTCTTCCTCTATGATGACCGCTGTCTTCTGTTTCCATCACTTGTCTTCCAGGTTAGTGTCCGTGTGGATGGACAGGAGGTGCTGAGAGAGTTGCTGCCTGACCTCAGAGCTCTGTGGGAGGAAACCAGCTTCCAGCTGGAGCGCCTCCAAGCCAATGGGCTCTGTGTTAAACAGGAAGAGGCGGGTCTATCCCGGAGGACTGAGCCGTACTTCAAACTGACCTTTGACCCCTCTGAAACGCCCAGCATCAGGCAGCTTAGTAAGACTGAAGAGGATTTTTACCATTATCAAAGATTTTGTGCATTCTAGAAATACAGCTAAAGGATATTGTCAACATGAAGTCATCTTTTAATTAACCCTCTGAACTCCAAACAGTTTCTTGCCGTTTTTTTACTCACTGTGGCCTCATTTTTAACTGCAATATATTCTACATAATCCTGCACCTCTTTGGAAACACCACAGCCATGTTTAGAAGCAGAGAGAACTCAAAGCTCTCTCTTGTGCTATATCAAAAACGTATAATGCCACAAATCATAACAAGACAAAAGGAAAGCTGAATGTCTTTGACTATTTATTTTCCAAAAATTGCAAAAACGAAGCTGGAACTTGTATGTAAAACACAGGTTTTACCAATACTAGATAAAAAAAGCTCCACATGCTGTAGATATTTTAGTACTTACATTTTAAATTTGTTTCTATACTTGTCTCCCATCCTTTCTGTGTCAACACAGCCTGCAGTTCAGCCAAGTCCAGCTGAGAAGTCCCTGAATTTTGTCATCTGACTGTTACTTGCAGCAGAGTCATTCATGGTTTCTTGGTTGTTTGTTTGTTTGTTTGTTTTTTGTTTTTTTACAGATTTTGGTGAGAAACTGAGAGAGCTGTTTGTTTTTGACAAATTTTTAACAGATATTTAGGAAAAAGGTATTTTGATGAAATATCACAATTTTAAGCTTCTTTTTGGATAATTTTCCAGATGAAACGAAGTCATACATGATAAGTTAAAGGACAGTCGGAAAGTTGAATTTCCGACAATTTGTCCTGATTTTACAGCTTCTAGATCTAATAAATGGTGTAATTTTGGCAATTTTTAAAAAGATAGCTTTCCTTTGAAAACCTGCCGCCAGGTTTTGGGGTTCAGAGGATTGAATCACTTGTCTGTAAAGTACACTTTTTTTTGATTTGCAGTTAAAAAACACATTATTAATTACTGTGAC